>NW_028185461.1:354762-360108 GCF_003343005.1 Rhea americana
CCCCGGCGGCTCCCCCCCGCCATGCGTCCCCTGCCTCCCCTCATCCSCCCATCCTGCTATTCCTCCCTCTGCCCCTCCCTTCACTCATCTCACCATCCTTCCCTCTATCCACTTCCCTGATCTTCCATCCATCCTTTCCTCCACTTCTCCATTCCTCTATCCATCACTCCATCCTTCCCTCCATTCCTTCCTCCACTTCTCCATCTCTCTATGCACCCATTGCTCCATTCTCCCATCCTATTTACCATATGATCTTCTCTTGTCTTTTCACTCCCCACACACTCCTTTTCCCCGTCTCCCTCGTGCCTCCAGCCCAGTGCTGACATCTGTCCRTCTGCCTGGTGTTTCCTCGGGCTGAATTCCCCTTATCCAGCACTCCAGCCCTGTGCTGCTTCTCCTTCCCTTGYACACAGAACAGTGTTAGCCAGGCAAGGGACCTCAAAGAGTTAATAACCCCCCAGCAGCAGGGTAAACCCACCTGGARTAGCTGAGGCCTTTATGGACAAACCAAGGGTAGTGCTTTGGGAAGGAATGGGAAGGGAGAGAGAGGGAACTCAAGGCTGTAGATTTCAAGGGAGGGTTGGAGTCTGTCCTCTTGGAGTGAACAGGGTCAGTGGCTTCYACCAGGATGGGATCTGTGCATGGATGAGCTGAGGACCAGGATGCCCCAGCTAGCGAGCCCAGAGCCAGCTGGCACCCATCCCATGGTGTCAGCAACCAGCAGCACCCAGCATGAACCCCTGTGCTGCACTCTCAGGTCCCGAAAGCAYCCTTTGTCAGACAGACCCACTACGAAAGCCCTTCATGGCAACAGGAAGTCACCCACGGCCTGGGCCGGGTCACACCATCCCTCCCCGGGCCTGTGGCATGCTGCACTGATTCCTGCTCGGATGGCATCTGGGAAAAGCCACCTTCAAGGGGAGTTCCTGCAAAACACTAGCAATATTCTGCACCCCACACCTTCTGCTGGCACATCTGCCGCATGACACTTGCGGCTGGATTCGGCTCAGCTGATAGCACAGGCAGGAAAAACAATCCGCCTTTGGGTTTCCTTGCGGCTTTCAGTTTTTCAAAAGAGAGTGACCGCTGCTACCGAYACTCTGAGACTCGAAAGTCACTTGGGAGCTGAAATAGATGTGGGTTTCACAGTGAGATTCCAGTGAATTTTAAAAAAAGCAAAACCAGTAAGAGACAAAAATCCCCCTTATTGATCACCCATTGAGATAACCATCCGGTGTGCAAATTATGCCCGTTTGCCTGGTGTTTCCTCAGGCTGAAGCTGAATTCCCTTTATTCAGCACTCCAGCCCTGTGCTGCTTCTCCTTCCTTTGCACAGCATGGTGTTAGCCAGGCAAGCGGCCTCAAAGAAAAGAGACTGAAGGTGCATCTCAGCTGCTTGGACCCGTCTTCTGAACAAAGTTGCTTCCTTGCAAGCTGCCCTGTAACTTTCTGAACACACTCTGCAATGGGTAAGTCCTGTTATCAAGAGGAGGAAGCTGAAGCTGGGCACTGATGAGACAGTTATTTAGACCACTAGGTTCTCAGGACCAGAGCAAACATGCCCAAGCCTTGTGATGAGAAACACTGGCTGAGAGTAAACTCCATCCACCAGGGAAAATGTGAGGCCCAGTGGGCAAGCTTTGTGCTGGAGACACATGAGCTATCAGCACTGCCCTAACTTCATGCTCATCTAGTATTGTTTGTCCTTCCACAGATGATGGGACAAGATAAAAGACCTAAATACCAAACTGAATTCCAGCCAATTCAACAGAAAAGCCCACATGAATGCAAATTCAGAGCAGGGGTGATTCAGAGTGCAGAGATCTGTTGTTGCTAACTGTTTTCAAGCAGACATTTGCTCAAGGTCATATGATCTTTATTTCCAGATGTCCCTATCATGGTGGGTGACAACACTTCTCCTCCAAAGAATGCTGAGGAGTAGATACAGGAGTAGACAGAACACTAAGGTGTAAGTGTAAATTTTCCACAAGCTCCTAAATGACGTGTGGAAACTCATGGCTGTGACAAGCCATTCCCTTCAGCAAAGTAATTACCACACAAAGGCCCATTGGTGATAGAAAGTGATTTCCATAAAGGACATTTCTAAGCAAACAGGTTTCCAATGTATGCAAAGGGACTGAGGGGCATGAAGGACAGTGGACTGTAAACATTTCCCATGAAGGCAGCCACCCTACTTTAGTCAAAAACCATCTTCATTTCCAGGAATATGAACTCACCAACCCAGCTCCCCCTTTCCCAGCTTCTATTTTGCTTCCTCATCTTCCAAATCAACACAAGGGCATTGCTTAGGTGGCTGCTGAAAATGAGACTTACCCTTAACTTGCAGAGGTGTGTGGAAACTCCTCTCTGTCATGCTTCAWTTTGTTTCCATTCAACACATTACTAAATCCTGTATTTACACCACACACATCTGTGCTTTCCTAAAGCGGGAAAATGTTGCTGAATCATGCTTAGCTGAGTGGATTATTTCCAGATTTGTTTAATAAATACCTGGGAAACTATTGTCCCCAAATCTTGCAAGATTTCTGCTTAGAACATGATATTTATAGAYCAAATATAAAAATACTGTTCTGCTTGTGATGATCACTCACTTGATATCATTCTATTAACAAAAACATTTAAAATTCAGGCAGAAAGGAAAGCTTGTGGGTGAARACTCATTGCTGCAGCTTATCACCGGAGGGCTAAGAAACTCTCGCTCTCCATCTCCATGTCTTCCACAGCAAAACCAGGAAAGGCTGTAATGTTGTGAAGATAAAATGCAAGTTTTTAGCACTTTCTATATATGTCTTTTTTTAAGAAATGCATTTTTCTTACACCTCAAGCAGCTGTTCCCAGGCTGTGCTGGTGGGAAGCAACTCCTTTGGTTGAAGGATATCACAGAGATGCAGTGATAGCTCTGTCAGGACCTGGGGGCAGGCTGCTTGACAAAGGTGCATGGATAGCAGGGACAAGGACCATGTCCTAGAGCAACCTGCATGGATGCACACACTTCCCAGCTGGGCAGTCCCAGCAAAGGAGAGCTGCAGATGCAATGATGGCCCTGTCTCYGCATGGGTAACTTGAATCAGTATTACAGCCCCTAAAGAGGAAACTATTTTTGCAACCTCCCAGCTCCCCAGGGATTTGCATAAGAGCCCACTCTCTCCTTGCTGGCTGCTTTTCACATGCTGAGTGTGCGGAAGACCACTGGACAAGCCATCACTGGCTCTGAGCCTCCACCCGCCCCCTGCAGAGCAGAGTCAAGCCTGGAGAGATGGAGATGATGCTATCAGTGCACTGCGTTTATGCCCCACAAGCACAGGGGTGATRGCAAGAGCGCTTTGCATGCTGCATGAGCCCTCCAATGTGCGGCATGACAGCCTGTCTCCGCGCATCGGGCTGAGCAAGCTGGAAGCTGAGAGGCATCGAGAGTGGGCTGATGCAAAAAAAAGACACTACACACAGGGACTTTTTGTATGCAAGCACTGTATCTTTCCGACATAGCTGACCTTCACTGGAAGACTAGCAGAAGGTCCTGTGTCCCTGGTCAGCATCTCCRTGGAGACAGCCATGCCTAAAAGCTCTCCCTCACACAGCCTGTGGTCTCCCTTTGCCAGTTCAAATTCCCCCATGCAGGTCCACACTGGCTCTGAAACCTCTCCTCTACCCCAAATCCACCCCTGCATCCTCACAACCCATTGCCCTCCTTAGCACAAGCGGACTTAAAAAACCCAGATGCTCTTCAGTTAATGCAGGCAGAGCTCATTTAACCTCCCCTGCTCCATGACAGACCCAAAAGAGCAGAGARAAAGGGCTGGGACCAGGGAGCCCACCCCTGCTTGGGAGGGGATTAGTCTGAGCTGACTTTACAATGTTCCAAAGCCCAGTAACACAGAGCCACTGTGTCCCACTGTGCACCTTTAGGTGTACTGCTACCCAGAGATGTTGGTACTGCTAGCACACCACTGCAGAGACCACGCTGGAGCCCAGTTGGGAGGCAGCAGGCAACAGGACACAAAAGCCAGCCAAGTGTTATCTGGTGAACAGGCAGGAATAAGGAGTAAATTAGGCCAACTAGCTGCTACCATCTCAGACAGATAGGTCYGGGGGTCCTCTTTGGACTTAGGCCCAGTCACTCAGTGGAACTGTGATAATTCAGCTCCAAAAAAGTCCTCAGAACCAGGTGTGGGCCATAGCATGTCCTGCTGCAGACACCAGCTGCATGTGTCCTCTTGCTGTTGTCCAGACTGCCATTGCCCCTGGATTGTGGGTGGCTAACTTTGTCCTTACATGAACACCAAGGTTGCTTTCTGTTTACTGCTCCTTCCACGGTTTCAATGGCTCAGTTAACACGGCGCCTCTTAGGTATGCTCAGTACTTCCTTTTCTGTGCATTCGCATAATGACCGAGCTTTAGGGCTCAGGCTGTACCCTGTGTCCTCTCCACCAAGGATAGCTGCCTGCATAGCTTCAGGGGGAAGRGGAAGCAGGATTCACCAAAAAGGGAACCTACTTTTTAGTCAGGCTCCCCCCCAACTTGTATCTTTCGTTTCTCATGTGCAATTTAAAGGGTATTGAAGGATTGCTCAACACCACCTGAATCCAACACTTGAGAAATGAAAATGGGCCATAGGCTTCAGTGTTGGCAGATTTAACTCGGATCTTCCCCTTCCTCCTATATAAGAGGTGAAAATACAGCTTTAAGTAATCTGACTTGTTAAAGATCTGATCCAGCAAAGTGCTGAAGGTTTCCTGGCTGGCTCTGGATACCTGGGCTACAGTGGAAGGGCCCTGGATCATCCCTGCTCAGTGTGTGCTTTCTGTAGTCAAACAGCTGACTGATCTGCACTTTTCTGCTCTCCTGCAGACTTATCCATTGAGCCTGCAAAGCACGGTCTTAGGATGCCTGGAGCAAAGTCGTGCTAAATCCTGACTATCTTCCACCTCCTTACTCCAGTGCTTTCTTCCATAAAAAAAGTCTGATCTTGATCTTCTCTTGGGAGACCACATTTCACCTCCTCACACTGCTCCTGGTGCCCTGGGGGACATGAGCAGGTCAGTCAGCCCTGCATACCTCTGTCTCCCATCTGCAAGAGGGGGACATAGCAGGTCTCACACCAGCTGATCCATTCTGCAGCCTGCAGAATCATTTCTATTTTAGTCCTTCACTTTGCACACACAAAGTTACTAGGTCCATGCTGGAAATCCTCCATGCTTATCACAGGGAGGAGAATAACAAGGGCTTGAAGTTTACCTATGACTCTGATGCAACCAAAACAAAAATTTTTCCCTCTCTAATATTAACAACTGTAGTAACAACAGTAAGAGAAGGAGCACACACACA
>NW_028185461.1:360403-379351 GCF_003343005.1 Rhea americana
GGAAAGAGCTGTTCCATGCATGCTTCAAGAGAGGCCAAAGTGCTCCTGGAAGCTTTGAGTTACTCAGGGAGGGTGATGCACCAAAGGCGTGTTCACGTGAACTCCAAACAGGCCTGGAGGAAATGGAGAGCTGCAGTTTTCTGCAAGAGTTTTTGTTTGTTTGTTTTTGTTGTTGTTGTTGTTGTTGTTGTTATTGTTGTTGTTTTTATTTCCAAGTGAGCCATGCATTGCTCTGTGAGCAGTTTGTGCTATTTGCAGGGGCTGATGCAGCTGGGCCCAGCTTGCAGCAGGTGCTGGGTGAGACTGAGGAATGTGGAAGCAGATGTGGTGCTCTTTCCTTCCACAAGAAGCAGAGAAAGACAAGGAAGTGTGCAGTAATCAGGGGTGATTTAGAAATATATGGGAGACAGCTGGACCATGGCCTTAGTCCTAGTACTTCTCTTATTGCCAGTTGCTTAATGGAAGAGACCACTTCATTCCTTTCTGTGACATTTTTCTTGTTTGAAAGCATCTGCCTTGGTTTGTGATCACACAGCCCTAATGCTGCCAGGTTATCCAGCCTTCTGCTCAACCCTACTTGGCAGCCCTTCTTGAGCCATGTCCTCCTAAAATAGGATGCAGCACTACAGGGAAGACCTCTCCAGTGCAGCTGAGCAGGATGTTAGTTTGTATGATCTCTGYCTTTCACTCCTGGCTGTTCAGCTCAGCAGATACTTGCTCTTTTGCACAAGAGCACATCTCAGCAGGCACATGCTCAAGTGCTCTGACATTGGGCTGTAAGGCCCACTGCCTGGTCATCTGCTGTGGGAGCTGCATCCAGGCCGTACTCAGTAAYCCCTTGAAGCAGGAGCTGGTTCAAAGATGCTACTGCAGAAAGCCTTCTTGCCTGTGGAGAGCTGTGCTTGCCCCAGCTTGCATGAATCAGAAAACTCTCTCCCAGTGCTGGGATAGCCCGCTCTTCACATTTCAGAGCTTCATCCCATGTTCCTCTCTCCTCAGGGCTTTGTGGCAGAGTAATTCCTCTGCCAAATTTCAGTGCACCATCCCTAGGATCTGTGTCTGCAGCATCCTGAATAGCCCAGCCTCGGAGACATGAGAAGGGAACAGTGCCCTAGGAAGGAGCCAGAGCTGGGATCAGACTGGCTTTCACATGGACTGAGGTTTCCACCATGTGTCCTGCGGGAGAACTGCACAGGAATGGATGGGTCTAAGCTCTGCTCAGCACTGCTGGGGTGGGTGCCATTCAACACCCCCGCCTGCACCCAGTCCTGTGTTAGTGTAAAACACCTCCCCAGGGTGGGCTTTGCCTCCTGCRACCTTCATGGGGTCAGCCTAGAGGAGTACTGACGTGAGACCAATGAGAACTAGTGGACAACTAGCGCAGCTGAGAACTTGTGGGCCACTCCTCAGACCAGCAGCCTCTGCCCCCACAACACCACCAAGCCTCCTCTAAGCCTCCAAAGCCACCAGCATCTTCCCACAGCACTAGACTATCCTAGATCACAATGAATTTTCCAGGAGTAACAAATGCCTTATGGTGCTTAACCCTGGGCTCRGAAGCTTGCTGTAGGTGCTGGGGCTTGAAGACACGACTATAACTAATTGGCCCCGCTCCATGCTGTGATGGGGCTGAACCAACCTTCTGTAAAACCCTTGGAGCTGACTCTGCAGACAGCTAGCTCCATCAGCAATGTGTTGTACCATTCCCAGGCTTGACATGAGCCATCTGAACACCAAGGTGACCTGTACAGCCAGACAAAGTGGTGCCAGCACTCGAAGGATACTGTGCTCCCCCAAGCATTACATGCAAAGCAGACATCTGTGCAGCCAGCATGCCACCAAGCCACTCTGTGCCACAAGCAGGTCACCTGCAGTCTTAGCYTCTTCTCTCTGCTCTCTGCTCTTGCAACTCAGGGGAGCTGCACAGTCCTCCAAGCAGTGTCTGCCCCTTGCCATGCACATGACGCTGCACACTGAGGCTCTGCTCTGGACCAGGTTTCTGGATGCTGCTGTCATTTCTGTTGCACAAAGGGAGAGGTATATTTTGGATATGCATTTTGTGACAGACTAGCAGAATATCAGGAGTAAGTGTGAAAATCACACGAGCCAGTAGAACCCACAGGTGCCTATGTGCCTCAGAAAGGGGGCTCCATCTCCCTGCAAGTCCAGGCCCAGAGGAGTAGGGAAGAGCCTGGATTGAGGATGGCCACAGCTCTGTTCCCTAAAGCCCCACTGGGCTGAGATGCTCAGAGGTTTCCAGAACTCTATGGCTGGAGAGGGATAGGCTGAGGACAGCATAGCCAGTGGCAGCTGACAGGGGCTGTGCCTCTACCCCCGTGGTCCTAGAGGAGCACCTTTGCCTCCACCTGCAGCCCAGGCCAGGACTGGGCTCTGTCTCCTGCTCTCTCCGTCTGTCACAGGCCCTGGGGGCTCAGCGCTCAGGTGCCAGTAGATGGCAGTACGGCCTAAGGGTGACAGCAGTGGGACCAGAGGCCAGGCCAGTTGGTGGCCTCGGACAGTTTCCCGGCTCCCCCAGGGRTCATTCAGGTTTCCCCAGTCTGGCTCAGAAGCAGCCTGCTTTGGCCCAGAGCCTTTGCGGAGGTGATGGGGAACTGGCCTTTTGAGCCCTCGAGGCTCCCAGGTGATAGCCCCCAAGAGGGAGGCAGGAGCACCGCAGGAGGAGGCATGGGAATGGGTTGGGGGCTTTTTCCCCCAGAAGCTGATATCCACAGCTCCCGGCCATGCTTGGGGAATGCATGCATTCCCAGCATCTTGAAATAGGGATACCAGAGCAGTGCTCTGTGCTCATGGGTCTGCAGCAAGATCTCAGAGTAGCTGAGATCATTACCACCCTTGGTTAAAACACTCTGTCCTGCAGCTAAATCCTAGTCTGACTATTTCAGTGAGTTTCAGTGAATTTTTCAGTGAGTTTCTTCATTTATTCTGCTGATGGGTCTTGTGCCTGTTGTTGGATAAGCTGGCCAGCAGAAATACATTTGTTGTGGTCAGCTCTGTAGGAGTCACCCATCCAGATGACACATTCAGTGACACCAGCAGGCATCTGCGTCTCAAATATTTGCCCAGATTTGTGGTGAGTAGTATTTCTAGTATTTCTAGGAAAGATTTATCTCACACTCAGGTTGGTGTCAAAAACAGGACAGAGATCTTCTCTGGACACGCAGCAAGGGGCTTGAGGACTCCCAGCTCCACCTAAAGAAGCTCGAAGCAGGACAGAGCCAGCGTTGCCGGCCAGGGGAGGTCTCTGTGGCATGGGATAGCTCTCAGATTTCCACCACAAGAGGGGAGTCTCCATGTCTTAAAGAATGAATTGGTTGTAGAGAGCCAAGAAAAAAAGCTATAGAAAGAGACATCAAGGTATCAGCAATCCAGTCAAGGGATGGGAAATGTTTGGGACCATTCCAGTTCTAGAAGGACAAAATCAGCATCAGACAGAGACATTTTCAGCAAAGGTTTGGTTTGATCTTATAGATATCAGGAGTATACAGGGGTTGAAGCAGGTAGGAAAATGTCTATCTCCTGGAACAATCCCCAGAGTGTGCCCTCAACATACAAAATCTGCAGGGGAACCCTGTGGCAGACATGGGTCCTTTCCCATCCCGGCCCTGATTCAGATGTCCACTCCATGTGACAAAGCACTTCAGCAGCTGCTGAAGTCTCCCTAACCTTAACATGTTTTAACCATGTATTAATGTTAAGCATTTGCTTTAAAGGCTTCGCTGAAGGGGTGTGGATGAGAGGATGCTCAGAGCTTTGAAAAATGAGTATTGTGATGGTTAACAGCACCTCACAAACGTTTGATGATCTTCACTGACACTCCACCTGGATAGTGGCACAGATTTATCTCAGTTAGTTGTCCTGTCTCATCCTAGTCAGTCCAAAGTAATGCCATCAAGCTCAGACTGAGACCCTCAGGGCACAAATGGGAGTACTTCCACTGGAGCCAAAAGCAAATGCTTCATTGCCTGCAGTCTTCTGGTCACTGTTAACCATGTTAACCAGTATTAACTAAGCTGACTCATGTTAACTATGATAAGGATGCTTACCCATCCTTCCCCAAGATCACAGACCTGGAATAACTGCCTGGAGAGGAAGCAGTGAGAGCCTGGCAAGGGGCAAGAGGAGCAGGTATCCCACACATCCCAAGTGGCCGGTGATGTCCAAGGCCCCATTATGGGGAAAGGAAAATGTGCCCAGTTAGGAAGGCACTTGCTGGGAGCCTTCCTCTTGGAGGAAGCTTTCTGGGATATTGAAACCTTTTCCTCTCAGGTTCCAGAAGCAGGTGCAAAGCATGACAGCATGGTGGGGAAGGTGGAACACAAGCAGCCTTTTGTCCCCCAACCAGGGCAGCAACAAGAAGTTTGTTTGCAAGTTGGCAGTGGAGGAGGCCTGAGAGTTGCCAGAGCCTGTTCAGGTTTGGCAGACCAAACTAGAATGCCATCCACAAGGTCTTGGTGATCGTGGCAAGGCTTTTCTTGGGAGACCTCGGCACTTCCCTAGCAGCCTTGGGGTGAGGGAGCAGGCAGCCAGGGCAATGCATGCTACGAGTGCAGAATCTCCACAAGGAAGAGACCCACACAGACACTCTGCCCTGTTTAAATCCTTAAACCTCAAGTGATCTAGCATCCTCCCCAGGGGCTAGTTTCACCCTGGTACTCTAACTCTCATTTATAATAAAAGCACTCAATGCTTGGAAAATCCTCCTAGGTCCCACCAACATTTCTAGACTGACATCTTTACAGACTTATGTGTTTAAACAAGGTGACTATAAAATTAAACCCACTGGTCTATAGGAAGCCAGCTCCCACCATAAACAGGGGAAGGGCAGGTGTTCCAGATGTCTCCACGTTCTCCTGGTCTCAGGTGGCACAGAGATGTGTACTTCTATCTTTACGATTTGGGGTCGAACAGGAACAACTTGCGTAGTCTGCTGCAGCAAAGATGGGAGGTGGGAGACTGATAGTGGGGGAAGCAGCAATATCTGAACTGCTCCAGCTGGTGCAAGAAGAGGCTGCCCAGGAGAGCCTTCTGATGCACCAACCGACTTGGTGGGTGCTCCTAGTCCTTTCCAGCACAAAATGAAACACATTTGTTTCGAGCACCTTCAGCGGTGCTTTAAACAAGCCCTTTGCCCTGAAACAGTCCATGAACACTCACGCAGTCCTTGACCATATGTGAAATTTTACAGCAATAACACTATTGGGTCTGATGCCAGGCATCTATTGACACCTCCAAGTGACCAGTAAACCCGCATTGGAAGACAGCAAGACAGGAGTAGATASMTGCAGTGCCATGCTAGTGCTGCATTTGGAGGCTGTGAGATGGTGGCAGGGGGGATTTGTCCACTGATGGGCTGTGTCCGCATKCATGGATCATGGGCATCCCTTGGGTTGAGGGTGAGGGCACAGGCAGGACCCTGGATATAAGATTGTTTTCCATCAGAATCAAAAATTAGGAGTACTATGAAAATGATTTTGCTTTTCTCTAGCACATGATGCACATTAAAAACTAATAATGGATTGATGAAGCTATAGAGAGTAGGGATGGGTCATTCACTGGCCGGTGCTGAAATGCAGACCTTTACCTCTATTCCTTCCATGTTACTAAGGAACCCAGGAGCAGAGATGAGGACTGTGAGCATCACCTGACAGATATATAGAGCAAGCTTTCCTGCCATGGACAACAACAACAACAACGACAAAAAAAACTTTATATTGTGAGCAAGCACCATTCCTCAGCTGAACAACTGGGGAAACAAAGGTGACGGTGATGGTGACCTGCAGCCACCCACCTGCTGTGCCTTCTCTCACTGTTGCATCAATAACATACCTTCATATTTTCTCCCTGGAAATACCTGGGGCTCTGGCATGCTGAGGAGTGCTCCAGGGGGATCAGCCAGCAGACAGGGTGATGGTGCTACTGACCCACTGTTGACAGCTTGGAATTTGGCTCCACAAACAAGTGTTCACTTTGCTCTTGCAAAGAAGATGGATGGGAGAGGGTGGTACCCATTGCTGGGCACTGACATCCACTGTGTTTGGGCAGAGGGAGAGGGAGGCAGGGATTGTGTTACTGGACTGTGCAGACCCCACAGAGACCACGACTGGCGTACACRGAGCACAGCGCAAGGGCAAATGCAACGCTTTGTTGGCTCTGCTTACTCAGAGCAGATGCATCTGCCTCCTGTCACTGACCCTCAGATGGGCATTGATTAGCCAGGCAGGGATAACAATAAGAATTAATGAAACTGATAAAGACTRGAAGTGTTGAGACAGGCCCTAGAAAAAGCTGTGTCACTTGGGAGCAATTTCCAAGCAATGGGACAAGCAGTTTTCTGTAGCCTGGGTTTCTCCACACCACGGCAGTGGTTGGAGAAGAGAAAGGCTCCCAGCAAGTGCCTTCCTAACTGGGCACATTTGCCTTTCCCCGTAATGGGGCCTTGGACATCACCAGCCACTTGGGACGTGTGGGATGAAGCAGTGCTATGGCTCTGTCTCTTCTGGAAGGAAACACAAGCAGGTTCCTCCAAAGGAAGCAGCTACCCTCTTCCCCAAGACTCTGAGTCCAGAGCACACAAGATGCTTTGCTGCCTAGCCTGGGTTATGCTCTAGCTACCTTACTGCAAGTTCCTCTGTTAAAAGGTTATAGCCACTTCAAGGCCACTTCATCCCAGCTTAAAACATGTTTAATTATAATTAGGTTAGGATGACTGCCAAAAACAGAACGAATGCAGCAAAACACTCTGGGTAAGGCTCATGAAAAMCGTGTTTCCTACTGTCCTGCCCAGTGACAAGCCTTCACTGAGACATAACCACTTGCATGGGGGCCAGGCCCAGGGCTTGCTCTCAGCACAGCTGCTGGAGCCTTACCAGTGGCTTTTGCAGGTCTCAGTAGCCTGCCTTCCCGCAGGCAGTCTTGGGGGTGCTAGGAAGCCCCACCAGCACTAGTTGGCTGGGAAATAAAGTTCAGYCTCTACTACAGCTTCCAGAAAGCGTGGCAAGAAGCCAGTGCACAAGCTAGAAGGGAGCACAACACCCTCCCTTGTGCAGTGCTGGGCCACAAGGCATGAGAGAGTCAAGCAAATGGGGCAAGCATGTTGCCTTCTAAAGGTCCAAGGGAGAGTGAGGGAGATCAAACACAACCAGCCTGCTGCATCACTAGCTTCTTGGGCTCAAGCTGGTCCGTGATCACCATTCAGCAGGTCCAGAGGATGCTCAGGACAGTATGACCTGGCTCCAGTGACTGGATCTATCCTGGGAAGKGTCAGGAAGGACTAGCCATCCTGCATGGGAAAAGGTTTTCAGGCTCTTAGCATGCTGCTACCAGACATTWGCCATAATGATATTCAGGCCAATGAGTGTTTGATGTGATTTGTTCTATTTGAAACAGAAAGCAGATATCAGTAGTCATTGTATCTCCTGGACACATCCTGCCTGGATATTAGCAGCAGATAAAAGGCAAGCTGGACTCAGCCTGGTTCTGCCAATGGAAACTGCAGAGAGCAGGACTGGTGCCCCTGGGGATGCTCTGAGACGGAATCACCATAGACTTTGCTTGGCCGTGCATCTAAACAACACTCTGCTTCAGGAAGGTATTAAACCAAAGTGCTGATCATTCACATGGTTGTCTTTACCTAGACCCATGAACAGGCCCAGCCCTGCTGGGTCAGTCAGCCTAGATTCTCCACCTAGTGATTGTGCATAAGGGAACAGGATGCTTTTTGGAATCTTTTCTCAAATTTTTAAACAAAGAAAGAAGCAAAATACCCCCCTCATCTGCAATGCAGAAATAGAGCCAACTGCAGGACTGCCACAGTTGCAAATGAAGCTGAGCCCATGAGATGCTATTCATCACTGTAAAGCAAATGCTAGAGAAGAGTTAATTATTTGGCAAAGTGAGTTTAAAGATGGTGGGAAATCAGGAGCTCTGGAGACCCTCATTTCAATAATCCTGTTTTTGAGGTAGTTGAAATATGCCTGATCCTGCCTGCCCTGGCCCCAGCCTCAGCCGTGCTCCTTCCCTTTCTCCATGAAGCTGTGCTCAGGTTGGATCCTTATGTTACATCGGCTTAAGAAGATCAAATTGCTTTTCATGACTCTATTCTGAATCAGCGGGGAGGAAAATTCTCAACAAGAAGATCAGCATTTCAGCTTCCCAGTCTTTCACAGATCCCATATAAAATTATGATCTCAGGTTCTCCTAAACGATCTCTGACGAGGTAGAAAGTCTCCATGTGGGATGTTTTCTTATGCTAGAGCCAAAGAAAGAAACTCCCACAKCGGGCTGATGTCAATAGCATTTATTGTGTCCAGAAAACAGTTCTGTAAGGCAGATGAGAGGGCCATCATCACTTCAGTTAATTATTTTAAAGGAACTTTTGCTTACACAAGATGTAAAGTCACAGTAAGACTGAGATTTTGTTGTCCTGGCTGCTCATGCTAGCTGCAGTCTCTTTGCTGTAGGAAGCATTCAGCCGTTGCTATAACATTGACAGGTTTCCCTCTCCATCTGGGTTCCCCCAGTACTAGAAAGCTTGTGTTTGATTTGCTGCTCAGATTTTGCTAAAACTAGTAAAAGCAGTGAGTAAAGGATCAACTTTCTTTGAGTAATGCTGGCCTAAACTCAAGAGGAAGGGACTTAGCTGTTATTCTCCCCAGACAGGGCATATACTTCTATCTGAATCAACTCTGTTTTCCTCCTGAAGTGAGAGCAGACAGCTCACGGCGCCTGGGACTCGTGTGAGCCACTTTGTTAGACAGCTCAGATCAGTCAGTCTAGCCCTGCTTGACCCAGCCTGGTTGGCTGGGACTTTGCTGGTTCACCGTAGGAAGCAAAGAAACTTTTCTTTGCTCCCTGCAGAGACACAGCACTGTAAGGGAGGGGGGGAGAAGAAAAAAAAAGAAAAGAAAAGAAAGAAAAAAAAGAAATTTAAAAAGAGATGTTGAGGATAATTGATGGCCATGGTGGTCAGATTCCATCCAAAGATTCCACTCCGGGTGTCTTCCTTCTTGCTCTGTTTGCTGCAAATCATCCGTAAATGAGAGAGGGGAGAGCCAGGAAGGGGACCCCTTCCAGCCTCTTCATCAGTGCAGGAAGGCAAAGTGCATTGCAGAGGAGCATTCGTCACTGAACAGCTGGTGGACACAGTAGCAGTGTCCCTCTGAACCTCCTGATGAACGCTTGTGGGACAGCTGGGGCCAACAGCCGCTGTGAAAGTGTTCAAGTCCATGAAACCTGGATTGTCTCCAAACAACCCTGCTCAGCACAGATGGGAAAGTCAGCAAGCCCTGCTGGCCCCAAAGCCTCCTTCAGTGCAAAGCAGAAGGGCAGCTGGAACAGAGATGCTGTAGGACATATCTTTGCTCTCAGGTCTCCTAGGACTCGTGAGTGTCCTCAGCCTCTTCCTACCTCAGCAGAATAGTTCAGGGGCTACAGAGGGCACCAAATCCTCCCCAAAATATACCCTCAAGAACAGCTGTACCTACCTGTCCCCAGGAATGAAAAACACCTGAGTTTGGCCATTCATTYCCCTAGCAGTCCCATTCTCCTCCAAGCATGTACCCTTTGCTTCCTGCATTGCTACCTTTGCCTCTGGAGACAGCTGGSCCTGTGACTGACAGGTTTGTGTGCCAGCAACACCTGGCACAACAGTACATCTTCCTCCCATCCTCATCATAGCCCTGGCCTCACCACTTTTTGAGCACCTTGCAAAGTCTTCTCATGTGCTTATTTGCATCTGCTTTTAAAAGGGTGGTTTCAATGCCCTCCAATTGAGATGCCAAATTGTTTAGCAAATGGGGTTTAAGCTCCTAAGCTGCTGGTTCCCAAGACRAGCAGGCGGGGACTGGCAGTACTTCCTGAAGAAGGCTTGGTTGGTAGCTATGTGTGTGGGCAGTGGGATCTGGGACTTCTCATCCTGCTGGGCAATCCACATTTCTGGGTTAATATCAGGTAGAAGTCCTGCTTATTCTTTCTCTGGTCCTGTGAACCAGAAATTCCTTCGTACATGATTGCCTTGCTCAAAGTGATGGGTCTGAAGCAAGGCCCATGCCAGGCTTGCCTGGAGGTACCCATTCCCTTGAGGAAACAAGTTGGTAACAGTCCTCTGAGCTGGAAGAAGCCCTGTGAATGGCCCTGACAGGTCGCTCTGTGGGTCAGGGCCACAGGTGCCTATAAATGCTTCATAAGAGAATAGTGCTAAAACCAGTGGAAAGCCCTTCGAGAAGTGTGGACTTACTCCCAGGTCCCCAGATGGATGCTTTGATCTAAAAACAAGATTTGCAGAACAACTTCYTCCTGCACTGTTTAAGATTTGCAAGACAAATATTTTTAAGTTTTGTCCTACAGTTAACTAGCCAGTAACACTATGCCATCCCTAAGCCCTACAARTTCAGCAGAAATCTATCTGGACAAAAACATTTTGTTAAATGAATCAAATGTCCCCTCTAATTCCCAGCTCCCCAGCAAAGTGTGTTCAAGAAACTGCCTCTCTCTAGCCAAAACCTGTGTTCTTCACCTCACATCTTCCATATCTCAGCTTGTCAGCATAGTCCTSCAGAGCCTGTGCAGAGTGTTCCGTGAAATCAGTATCATATCACCAGTGCCCAGAAATGTACAGGGTTTTTCCAGTCCATCRGGGCAGGTATTTGCACCAGACCTCCATCAATCAGATCACAGTGAGGTTTCTTCAGCTGTACTGGGGCGTTCCCAGTGGATTGAGCTCCCAATTCACTTCTGGTATTTTTTTCACATTGAGCTCAGAACATTGTTGTAAGGTCACTGTGTTCTTCTTGTCCTGCTCTCTGTAATATATTGCTCAGAAAGTAATTTTACCTTGGAAATAGCTTGAAAATCTAGGGTAGCTTTCTTTGGGATATAGAAGCAACTGGAGTCTGGAGGGTACAAGCATATTTCCGAACAACGCTGTGKATGTTACACCTGCTACGTAACATCCACTCTTTCACCCCCTACAAAATACGGTAGCATCTTCCAGGCTAATTTGCATTATTTTTTGTTCTATCTGCACCCATCCAAATTAAACCATTGTTACTGCAGAGAAGCACACAAATAAATCAGAGGGTTTAACAATTTTACCATTACAGAGTGCCTCTATTGTCTTGCGTATATTTGGTGCCTGCAGTGCTGTTTGGGTCTCCACAGTGGCTGAATCCACCTGCAAGTCCCCAAGAGCACATGAGTCATTTGGGAACTCATTTCATAAGGCCAGGAGGTCTGCAGGCTGGTACCTGTCTGACTGATCTGCTTTAAATAAATCAAATATTACACATAGAACTTCCTAGTCTGCCTTTCCTAAAGCAAACATTTTTCAAGAGAAACTRTAGTATTCCAGGGGCTTATCTAAGTTGACTGCACTTTTGGGTGTAAAATTGAAAAATGAGTTGATCATTAGAGGTTCATAGAGATGCTGAATAGCCCAGTGYTCAGTGCTTTCTGGCAGTGTTTGTACTAGTGACTTGATTCCTTCTACCATCCACTTCTCAGTCCATGGGAAATCTCCTTGTTGCTTGTTTCTCATTTGCAAGGACTGTCTAGTTTAAGGAAAAGTCTTACTGGGCCTAGACCTGTTTCCACTGTTGCCAGMAGTTCTGCTGTGGGTTTCAGCAGGCTAAAGCATGTCACTGGCCATGTTCACTCGCTGCAGAAGATTTAGCATCAGCCACGCGTGTAGTGTAACCACAGAGAAAGGCAGAGATTTATAAGCGTCTCAGTCAGGAGGGCTGTTGCCCATCCCCACCACTCTTGCTTCATTAAAAACAGAGCAATGACTCCTGGATATTTTATTTAAGTCTTGGAGCAGCTAATTCTGCTGCATTTTATTCAAGTCTGAATTCCTCACGCAGTGTGCTGTGTTTGTGCAGCACCAGTCACAGTGGCTCTGGTCACCAGCAGGGCAAGTGCCATAAATATTTCTGCATCAGTTAGAAGCCAGAAGCCCTGAGTCCCAGGAGAGAGAAATGCAGCTTCTTGCAAGCTCTGCCTATGCTATGGGTCCCCACTTCCACTGGTGAAACACCCCTTAGAGAAAGCATCAGGTTAATGTGGTCTGGCTCTGCCCCCATCAAAACTGATAGTGCAGCTTGAACCAGCATTCCCTAAACAGGGCACTTTTTGCACAAATGATAGAGCCGGAGGTGTGGTTTCCTGGGAACTCAAAAGAAAGTTGGATTATGGGCTTGGGATCTAGAAAGCAATCAGGCCTTCTGTGCAAATTACATCTGCTTGGGAGTGAAGCGTAAATATTAGAGCAATAATAATAACAATAACTGCCTGCCGAGAGCCAAAGAGCTTTGCAGGGGATTAAATGTCATGTGCAAATGTGATCTGCCTTGGCAGAGACATCAGTCCGAGAAGAGCCAGCAATGTCTTCTTGCTTAATTCCCTTGATACATCTCTCCAGATTCCTAGATTATCCTATCTGCACATGCCTTTTGCACCAAGTTCTGCTCCGTTTGCTAGCAGTGCAGCCAAATTTCTACACAGTCCTGCAAAAGTACAATTTATGTAATCTCCGAGGAGCAATAGCTCTCCCAAGGCGCCCCAAAGCAGCAGTGTGCAGCCCTCCACCAAGCCTGCTCCCCAGGCGCTGCCTTCGCTTACCAAATTGAAGGCGTTCAGCTTTCCAGGTCCCTGCACGGGAGGGGGGTTGCAATCGGCCAGCCTTTTCCTCCTCCTTTTCTCTGCAGTGTTTTTGTAACCTTCCGAGCGAGGCAATGCAAACCATGCCAGGTATGTTTGTGCACTGGGAAGTTTTGGAACAACACCCCTGCACGCACACACACACACTCACACACTCCCTCTCCCTCCTCCTTTCTCTTTTCATT
Source organism: Rhea americana (assembly GCF_003343005.1). Lineage (NCBI taxonomy): Eukaryota > Metazoa > Chordata > Aves > Rheiformes > Rheidae > Rhea > Rhea americana. The sequence continues at coordinate 373,264 of NW_028185461.1, forward strand.
GCAAACAACACCGGCCCGCAAGAAGCAACTGGTTGATCACTTTTTGGATCCCCCATTTAGCCCTTTTGGAGCTCACAGAAGCATGAAATCCCTCCTGCTGCCTCCGCAGTGGCCCGGCTGAAGGCAAAGCGCCGCAGCAGGCATGGGGCGAGCCTGCCCCGGGGCAGCAGGCCCGCTCCCTTCTGCAGCCCCGGGGGCCGGCAGGCAGGTAGAGGCGAGTTTTGCCGGGAGGGGATTGAGCCAGGCACGGCGCTTTGGGGGAAGCATCTGAAGGAGGACGGTGTGGACAACCCTCGGCCCGGAGACCTCGGCAGCGGGGCGCAGCGGCCGCCGGCCGCCGGCGCTGCTCGGCCCGCGGGAGGTAAGAGGGGCCGCGGCCGCCCGCAAGGGTCCGTCCCGGGGCCGGGGCCGCCCGCGGCCGTCAGGATCCGCTCGGGGCGGCCGCGGGGCCTGCTCGAGAGCCGGGGAAGGAGGGGTGGCGGGGGGAGGGGGGGTGAGAAGGGCGCACCCCCATCCCGGCCCCGGTGCCTGAGTTTAAAAGATCGCGGAGATACTTTCACACCTCAAACTACTGCCGCCACCCCCCCGCCCCTCCAGCCCCCATCGCCTTGATTTAGCCCTTGGTAATTAATTTGGCATTTCAGAATAGCTACTGGGCTGGATAATGGCCTCATTCATCTCCCCAGCCTAATCTGAACAGAATCTGGAAGAAAAGCTTTCAGAAAGACAGAAACTGCCATTCGGCAACTGCTCAAAAGAACTGTCACTCCAGGGGAATAAATCGCTCCTGATTATTTCAACCCGGGTCTTCTCTGCCTTTCCAGCCGCTCCCGGTCCCCGCCGGGGGGATGGCCCCCAGATATTTGAGGAGGGGAAGATCTAGTTGGATTTTTCCCCTCCCTTCTCCAAAATTCAAGGCCGGGCGATTGCAGGGGGAGGTGGGCCGGAGGCAGCGCATTGTTCCCGAGGAGGTGGACGAGCTCCGGGACCCGGAGCGATTTGACTTTTAAAACAGGCTCCGGGTGTCGAGGCCGCGTTTCCCGGCTGCCCTTGGTGGGGTTAAAATAAAGCCTTTAGCTCCCTCCTTTATCGAGCTTCTTCCCGGCCAAATGCGGGGGGAAAGGGCTGCTCCGCTTCGCCCTGGCCCAGCCCTTCGGGGCCCCGCGGCCGCTCAGCCCGTGGGCTCCCACGTCGGGCCCGCAGAGGCACTCGGCCGGCCCGGGTGCCGACCCTGGAGCCGGTCCCGGTGAGAGCAAGAGTGCGGCAGGACGGTACCGGGGAAGGGGCTGGAGGGCCTGTCCCCTCCCGCAGCCAGGCCGGCACCCCGGCACACCCGGTTCCCCGGGCCGGATCCCGCTCCTAGCCMCAGGGCCAGCTGACAGCGCTAACCTGTTGCCACCTCTCCTGCCCCGCGCCCGGCCTCACTTGTATTTAATAGTCGGAAACGAAAAATAGAAGAGCAGAGCGAGCTGGGGGGTGGGGGCAGGAGGGGGAGACTGCTCCATCTCCACAGCATCCTCCAGCCCCGCACCGACCCCCGGGCCCGGCCGCTGGCTGAGCCCTGCCGCGACCCTGCAGCCCCGGGTGGGCTGGCAGCCTYGGGAACCGCAGCCCCGAGAGCTGTGCTCTCGGTCCCCGCGGAGCTGCTTACATGCATTTAATAGCTCGAGGGAGAGGTRATTAGAGGAAAGCCTCAGTAAATCACGTTAATGACCGCAAAAGCCATTACAAACGCCGGCGGTTGTGAAATACCGAAGAAACGAAGAAACAAGGGCAGGACGGAGCCGAGAGCCGTGGCCTGCGCCGGGGCAGTCGGGGAGCACGATCCCTCCCTGCTCATCGGTAGTGCCGGATGTTTGTTAAATTAACACCCTGATAATGGGATTAATCAGCACTTTGGGTTTGCCGGGGAGTTTAGCGTTCAGCTGATTTTTTTAAAAAATGGTTATTTTCCCCCTCTTTTCTGTGAGGCTATAAAATGTTGGTTCGGAACCATGCGGGTTGGAGGGGTCCACGGACATGTGCCCGACACCCCCTGAGGGACAGCGGCGGGTTGTGTCCCTTGCGGGGCCACGACCCTCGCTGCCGGCTTTTATGAGMGGCTTTTGCAATCTCTTAAGAAAGTTAAAGAAACGCCGAGATTTCATACACCCCCCCACACACCTCTGGACCCGTCGGAGTAGGGCAACGGGGCCCCGGTGGCCCTCCCGGGGCCGAACCGAGCCGTACCCGGCAAAGGGGRCAGCCGGGGCTCGGGGACAGCGAGGCGGCCGTCGCCCGGGCTCAGCCTCGGACACGGCTCGCGGGAAGCAGCCGGCGCCTGCAACCGACTGGCAAAAACTCACCTTCTTCGGGAGAAACCAGCCGGTTGTCGGCTGCCCTTGGGGAGCGACCGCTGCTTCTCTAGCAGCCGACCGGCCGGGCCGCCCCGTCCCGCCGCCGCACGGCTCCGCGCTCCCCGCGGCTGCCTGCGCACTGCCAGCACACCCCCGAGCAGTGCCTGGCTGTGCCCCAATCCATCGAGGGGAATTTAATTTGCCGGTTTTGCACCTCGTTCCGAGGTGAAGTAAATCTCCAGGACGGCCCGTCTGCATCGCCCCGGCGCTAAAATGTACCCAGCGGAGGAGCGCGCTTACGCCGGCTTTCCGGCACCCCGCACAGCCGCTCGCCGCGGCACAACCGCGGACGGGAAGCCTTTCCCTCGGGTCGCGGGCGGACGGTGCCCCCCGCAGGGGATTGCTGGCCTCGGACACGCGTGAGGCGCCCGGGCTGGAGGAGAAACGCCGGGTGCATGGTGCGGATGACTCGGACTCGGCCCCGCGATGCTCGGCTCCGAGGCGGCTGCGGGATCCGTGGAGCGGCAGAGGCAGAGGCAGCGGCGAGTGTGGCTGCATGGATGTCCGGCGCGGGSACTCCGGAGAAGGGTCCTTAGCTCGGCTTTGGGGTGCGCTGTGCTACGCCGCTTTTCCGCGGAGCCGGGAGATGCGGAGGCGGCTCAGCCCTAGGGAATCCCTGCAGCCCCACGGCCAGCTCTACTGCCCCGCCTGGCTCTGCCTGTGCCGCCTTCAGCCTCCTGTTCCCCCCGGTCAGAGGGATGTGCAAAGTTCCCGAGGAGGACGCAGCCCCTTCACAGCGATCGTCCCCGGCAGCAACCGGCGCCCGGGCGCTCCGCGGGGTCCGCCCCGGCCCTGCTGCGCCGCCGCGCCGCTGCACAGCTCGGCAGAGGCGCGGGGCCCCGCGGGACGGGACGGGACGGGACGGGGGCGCGCAGCACGCCCAGAGCCCCTAGAGCCGCCGGGCCGACCCCGATACGCCGCTCCCACGCATCCGTCCGCGCAGCGCGATCCTCAGCTCCAGCGTGGCGCCTGCGGTGCTGGAGGCGGACGGTGCGCACTCTCCCGGGGGACCGTGCACCAGCGGCACGACGGGGCGCACCGGCCACGGTGGCAGCATCCCGCAGGTGCCCCGAGGGCTCTGTCACCTRCAAGGCGTCGGCAGGACGCGGAGGGACAGCCCCTACCTGCCCACATGCCGAGGTGTCYGCAGAGCCGGGCCCGAGCGCCGCGCGGAGCGGCGAAAGTGGCGGTGACGAGAGCCCGCATCGGGCCGCGCTGCCCGCCGCGGCCTCCCCGCGCCCTGCTGCCCTCCCCGACCTGTCCCGGGCGGCCTCCGGCGAGGCTGGCCTGAATCCCTCCCCCCACACACTCCGTAKGAGTCCCCCAAAACTGGACAGGGAGCACTGGGGCAGCCTCTCTACCTCCTTCTCCTGGAAACAGGGCTGCAACTAAAGAGCGGAAAGGAAACCTCTGCGGGGAGCAGAGGCTGCACGGAGCACGCAGCGGAGCTGGGATACACCGGGAGTGGTGTGTGCGTGTCGGGGTGTCGGGTGGGTTTGTTCCACCTGCCTAGGCGGGTGCATTTGTGTCCCCGGGTGGCTCGATGGCAGTGGGGACTGCGATCCCCCCCCAGTGCCGGGCCGATCCCATCCGCCCCAACACACACCTCTTCCTCTGGCGAAGGCCGAGGAGCCGGAGCTGCGAGGGCGTCGGGAGTAGGACGGAGGGGCTGTTTCCCGGCGAAGAGTTAACAAATCCCGGCAGCCGCGGGGCTGCCGGTGGGGGGCTGGGGGGAGAGATGGGGGCAGGGAGGCTGCGGAGCCCCGCTGCCCTGCAGGGAAGGCGGTTGCATTGCCAAAGACGCCCCGCTGGGCTAGCAGGCCCGGGAGCAGATTAATCAGGCACTAATTCAATTTACAACAACCACTTTTATTCAGCTCGGTGGCAAGGAATTCAAAGAGGGAGAGAGGGGCGGGCGGAGGGGAGGGGGCGGGAGGCCGGTGCGGAGCTCGCCAGGGCCCGGGCAGCCCCGTCCCCTCGGGCCGGCCGGCCGCGCCGCCGGGGCTTGCCGGGGAGGGGGCCGCGCCGCCGTGCCAGGACCCGGCCGCTTGAGTGACAACGTATGGGCAGCCCTGCGAGAAAGGGCAGCTCCGTTGGAAAAATAAAAGTGCCCTTTTAATCAAGGGCGAGCGGGCAAGGGAGCGGGCGAGCAGGGAGCCCGAGAGAAGAGAAACCCGCTGTGCTCCCTCCCGCTCCGTCTCACCGGGATGCTCGGCCGCTCCCGGGATCCCAGCCCCGCTCCGGGCCCCGTCGGGGCAGCGGGTGGCCGCGTGTCGCCGGCGGCTGGGGGRATCCTCAGAGGGAGCCGGAGCAAAGCCAAAGCCGGCCGAGCCGAAAGCGGAGCCGAAGGGAGGTGGCCGTCGGCAAGCGACCTGCGCTGCTGGGGGGTCCCTTCGGCGGCCGGGGGCTGGGGCATGGCGCCGGGGTGCGGGACAAGTGCCGCCTGTTAACCCCTTCGTCCCAGACGGCACCGCTGACAAGGTGCARAGCGAGGGAGAGCGGAGCCCGTGTGCCGGGGGCTGTATCTGGGCTGCGCACAGCCCCCCGCCCAGGTGGACCCGGTGACCGGCTCACTGCAAAACGCCCCTCGATAGACTTAACCTCCCTCCCCGGCTCTGAAATCCGCCGGGGGGGGGAGGGGGAGGTAGGCATTTTTGTTCCCGTGTCATACCTAAACACGCGAGAAAGTGTCCCAGCAGTGGGGTTTCCTTACCAGATGAGAAGGCACTGGGCTGAGATCGACAGCACGGGAGCCCCCTCGGAGCCGAGCCGTGCACGGAGCGGGGTCCCCGGCTCCGGACACTGTCCTTGGCGGTGGCTCTGTCCCATACTGCCACCGCGGAATCTCTCTCCGCAACCTTGCGTAGTGCTGGCGAGACGCCGCCGCCGTGCTGCGGGGTCAGGGCCCGATCTGGCACGGGCACAGGCAGAAGAGGGGAAGCCAGCGGAGCCCGGTCCAGAGCCACCGGAGAGGGGGCCCAATTCTGTCCTCTCGGCGTCCCGACAGAGAACCGGGAACCCTGGGGGGCTCGAGCCACAGGTTCCCCTCTCCCCTTCCCAGGCCCACGGAGCCTCTCCGGTGCTGGAGCACAAACAGGTCCGGCTGGCCCCAGCCTGCTGTCGGGGCAGAGCCGCCAGGAGCCCCCCACCACCACCCGGGGCGGGGAGACTCACCGTGAGGCCTGAAGGGGGTAGAGGGAGGGGGAGGAAAGTGGCCCCTTCCTCGGCTCGTCGGGGCGGCTCGGCTCGTCGCCCGGGAGCCCCGCGATGGCGCTGGCGCCCGTCGCCGCGGTGTTGGGGCGCCCCCCCCCCCCGCTCCGAGTAGACTCCGTGTCCGCTCCCCTTCTCCCCCCTGCCCCGACGCCTGTGCGTGTCTCTGGCTGAGCCGCCAGTGGATGTCGTTGTTCTGTTCCTTGAGCGCGATGTCACTCCTTTAGCATGACCTCAAACGCGGCGGGGGCTGGGACCGCCAGTCATTCTCCGTGCGAGAGCCGGGGCGGGAGGCAGGCGGGACCCAGCCCCGCCGCCAGCGGCACTTTTGTGGTGCTGTCGCCGCTGCGATCTCCCTTTCTCCGCGGGGCTGGCTCCGGGGCGGGGAATGCTCCGGGCTCCGTGAGCCGCGCGCCGCGTCCCGCCGCCGCCGCCGCCGCCAAGTTGCCCCGCGGAGCGGCGCGGTAGAGCCCGGCGCGGCC
>NW_028185461.1:379489-484383 GCF_003343005.1 Rhea americana
GCGGGCGCTTTCCGCCCCGCTCACCGCCCGCCCCTCTCTGTGTTGTCGCGCAGGTCGGCGGCCGCAGGATGCCGCGGAGGGGCGCGGAGGCGCCGCTCGTCCTGCTGCTGGCGGCGGCGTGGCTGGCGCAACCGCTGCGCGGCGGCTACCACGGCATGAGCATGTTCGCCGTGCAGACAGCGCAGCCCGACCCCTGCTACGACGAGCACGGGCTGCCCCGCCGCTGCATCCCCGACTTCGTCAACTCGGCCTTCGGCAAGGAAGTGAAGGTGTCGAGCACCTGCGGGAAGCCGCCGTCGCGGTACTGCGTGGTCACGGAGAAGGGCGAGGAGCAGGTCCGCTCCTGCCACCTCTGCAACGCCTCCGACCCCAAGCGCGCCCATCCGCCCTCCTTCCTCACCGACCTCAACAACCCGCACAACCTGACGTGCTGGCAGTCCGATAGCTACGTGCAGTACCCGCACAATGTCACCCTCACCCTGTCCCTCGGCAAGAAGTTCGAGGTGACCTACGTGAGCCTGCAGTTCTGCTCGCCGCGCCCCGAGTCCATGGCCATCTACAAGTCTATGGACTACGGGAAGACCTGGGTGCCCTTCCAGTTCTACTCCACGCAGTGCCGCAAGATGTACAACAAGCCCAGCCGCGCCACCATCACCAAGCAGAACGAGCAGGAGGCCATCTGCACCGACTCACACACCGACATGCGGCCCCTCTCCGGCGGCCTCATCGCCTTCAGCACCCTGGACGGCCGCCCCACGGCCCACGACTTCGACAACTCGCCCGTGCTGCAGGACTGGGTCACGGCCACCGACATCAAGGTGACCTTCAGCCGCCTCCACACCTTCGGCGACGAGAACGAGGACGACTCCGAGCTCGCCCGCGACTCCTATTTCTACGCCGTATCCGACCTGCAGGTCGGCGGCCGCTGCAAGTGCAACGGCCACGCGTCGCGCTGCGTCCGCGACCGCGACGACAACCTGGTGTGCGACTGCAAGCACAACACGGCCGGCCCCGAGTGCGACCGCTGCAAGCCCTTCCACTACGACCGGCCCTGGCAGAGGGCGACGGCCCGGGAGGCCAACGAGTGCGTGGGTGAGTTCCAGCTCCGGGAGAGCGCTCGGTGCGGGCACCGTCGGGGACCCGGGCGCGGGCGGGGCACCCAGACACACGGGAGTTCAGGACAGGGCRAGCGCACTGAGGTGCCCAGAAGTGCGAGACAAGGCAGAGGACCCCAAAAGACTCAGAACTGCACGGCCGGGGACGTTAAGGGACACGGAGCTGAGAGCAGGGGGGCATTTGGGGACACGGAGAGCAGCGCAGGAACATTCAGGGACACGGAAAGAAGGACAGGATGAGGACACTGAGGTACCCAGAAGTGCAGAGCAAGGGAGGGCACATCAAGAGTCCCAGAAGCAGTGAGCAGGGGATCAAGCGACTCGGAAGCTCAGGGCAAGGGACACCGAGTCACTGAGTCACTCGGGAGCTYAGGGCGGGGGACATCGAGGCATTCAGGAGCGCATTGGTGAGGACACCAAGGGATCCTGAGGTGCAGCAGGAGACACCGAAGAACTCGAGAGCTCAGGGCAGGGAACGCCGACGCGCAGGAGCTGAGGACAGGGGGCACCAAGGGACTCGGGAGCTCAGGGCAGGGGACACCAAAAGACCCGAAGGCACAAGAGGGACACCGAAGGATCCAGGATTTCAAGGCAGGAGATACCGAGGGATTCATGAGTAGAGGGCAGGAGACACTAATGCACTCGGGAGCGCAGGATCGAGGACACCAACGGTCATCAGGGTGCAGATCAGGGGACATCGAGGGACTGGGGGGGGGGCGAAGGGTCGATGACACCAAGGGGCTCTGGAGTGTGGAGCAGGGAACATCGAGCAACTCGGAAGCGCAGAGCAGGGGACACCAAGAGACTTAGGAGTCCAGGACAAGGGAGAGGGGACACCAAGGGGGGCGGGAAGGCAGTTTTTGCGCGAAGACGCCCAGAGGAGCGCTGAGGACCGTTGGCTCGCTAGGAAGGGTATCCCTGTCCGAGATACGCTGCCGGCTGGGAGAGTGGGAGGATCTCGGGAGCGCCCCGAAGGGGAGTGCTGTCCGGAGAGCTCGCAGGAGCGCTGCTCCTTTCCCCGGGGACCGGCTCGGGGCACGGCGGCAAAGCCCTCCAGCTCGCTTTAGCGGCTAGACGGCCGGGCAGAGCCTGATCCTTCTTGGGGGCGGGAGGGGGGGGGGAGAATAAAGCGGGTGAGCGCCGGGGAGGGCGGTTCAGCAAAGCCTGCGGCTCGCGTCGCTGGGCGTGCGGCGCCCCTGGAGCCGCGGGCGGCCGGCAGCAGCGGTGCCCCGGTCCACGGGGCCGCGCAGCGTCGCGGCGGTTGCGCTCCCGCGGCAGCACGGCCGAGCCAGGCGGGCTGCGCGGTGGAGGCGCTTGAACGAGCCCTAAGGCCAAATGAGAAACAGCAGCGCGCTCCGGGGATGAGCCGGTTCGCTCTGTCTCGGGTGAGAAAGCMGCGCCGTCCTGGCGGTAAAAGAGCCCCAGTCTATTCCCTACGGGGAGGCAGGGCAGCCCTCGCCTCCGCCGGGGGTGACAGAGGAGTTTAGGTGCAGCTGTCCTCCGCATCCCTGCAAATCCTACCGATGGCTCTTCTCAGCCTTCACCCACTCGGTCCGCTGCTCCCCCGAGCCCCTTAGCGCGGCCGAGCCTCTCCTCGCCGCGGTTTACGTTTGACCCGTCCTCGCCGCCGCTTCGTCTCCGACCCCGGGGGACGCAGCTGCCTCCTCTGGCGCCGGGACACCCCTAGTCCTGGCCGCCGCGGCCGGAGCGCCTCCCCCGGCATCTCCCTCGCACCCGCAGCCGCCTTGTTTACACGGAAAACACGGCCCCGTCTTCCAAAACATTTTCAGCTCCGCCGATAGGAAAAATCTCGCCGAGCAGTCGGATTTGGGGTTGGGCTTTCTTTTTTTCTTGTTTTTTCCATTTTCCCCCAAATCACAATCAGATGTGTCCCTTGCAGAGAGCTCAATTTCTTCGCCGGCGCCTTAACACCGAGGCAAAGCCAAACCTGACAGCGGCCAGGAGCTGTCTGGCTCGGGGCTCCCCGGCGCCCAGCCCTGCAGCCCGGTGGCACCGGGCACACGTGAGCGGCGGCGGTGGGAGCCCCGACGGGATCGCGGTCTCCCCGCCCGTCGTGGGAGGGTGCCGGTGCCTGGCCCCACCGGGGAGGTGCTCTACCCCGCAGAGGGGCTGGAGGGCACGGCAGGCCGGCCCGGGGACCTCCGCTGCCCGCCGGGATGCGGCTCGACACGGCTTGTACCGCGCTCACGTCGGGGCAAAGCGGGAGCGGCCCCAGGGCGGCGGACAGCGGGGGGTTAAGCGGCGGGGAAATGCCATTTCCCAGGGCCTGGGGTGAAGGCAGTAAGTTGCCACTCGGATGTGTAAACAGCAGCGAGCCGTGATTTATCTCCGCTGCCCGGCAGCGGCTGGAGTGGAGCCACCGCTGGGCTTCCCACTAACGCCGCGGGGCCGAGCCGGGCCCCGGCGGGAGCCCCGACCTCTACCCGGAGACGTTTTCCCTGTCTTTCTGTCTTCTTGAGAGCCACCGCTCAGCAACTGTGTTTGGGGTGGGGGTGGGATTTATTTTATTTTATTTTATTTTATTTTATTTTATTTTATTTTATTTTATTTTATTTTATTTTATTGTCCCTGGATTCCATATATTTAAGTGTGCTGGCAAAAGCCGCCGGCTTTGCTTTCCTTCCGTCAGCTACCATGTCCCTTTCTCCAGCACTGCCTGGCTCCTGGGGAAGGAACTGCACAGCTGGGCCAGCAAAATTGGGTATTTCCCTCCACAACCAAGYGCTGCCCGCAGCACCCCAGTGCGTGCTCGGCACTACGTGTCACCAGTAGCCAGGTCCAGCAGTCTTGTTTCATAGGCAAAGTTCCCCTCAAGAGAGTTATTGCTATCAGTAGTGCCGTGCAAAGAAAAAAAAATCAAGTCAGTACAATGTCGGGATGCCCAGGTTCACTGCCAGACCCTTAGTCTCACTGAGGGTTGCAGGGCTCTTAAAAGCTCCTCAAAATGCTTCTGTTCAGTTATTCCACTGGCTTTGTGGCACTTARTATCTTTCTCACTTTCAATTTACTTCTGATGAAAAGGAAACATGTTCCCAGTTTCCAGTAAAGTATGCGACACTATACTAGGCTTTTCATTTCAGATCATGCACAGTTCTTCTAGCCGTGTCAAATTTTTTGCAGTAGAAATCATTTTGATTTTCAGAGCTTTTTTCTTTTCATCAGAATTTATCGGGAAGTGAATGCTTTGCATGGATAAAGTTGCTATAAAACACTATCCCTGAGTCCATTTTTACTGCAGAATCCCTAGGTCCGTACCTATAATTCTGCAATATGAACCACGRCTAAACAGCGCCATTGCCCTGCAAAGTCTACGCTGCCCAGAATAATCCCCCTAGATAAAGATCACAATAACCCCATTCAGCTCCCACCCACTTGCTYGTGACCATCAGCCCACCACGGTTTCTCTCCCAAACCCAGAGAAAAGTCAGGCWTTGCGGTCACCCAGCCTTCGACATGCAGAGGCTGGAGACAAGCAGCAAAAAAATCCGTGGCTACTGATAGCGATGCTGTCAGCCACACTCTGAGGTGATCCTCAACTAATTAAGTGAAGCCAAAGGAGGTGAGATCCTTCTTAGCAGCGGTGGTGAAGGTGCAGATAAATTAGCCAAATTAGTTGAATTTGCCCAAGTCGGTTGTGTGAGAATAGGACAAGATTCTTTTAATTGAATTTGCTTTTGCTTTTGTTTTTGCTTTTTGCTTTTATTTTTTTTTCAACCAGAGAGTAAAATGACAGAATGTGTCTGCTTTGCTTGAAAATTTGGGTGTTTTCTTTGGTAAACCCATTCCCACTGCCAAAACTGAATCTTTGTTCCTATTCATGCTTATTGGGGGCTGAAAAAAGAAACACATTGTAGTTTTTGACAAAAAGTCAAAATTTCCCATGGGAACATTTTTCCACAGTCAGATCTAATTTTTCTTTTTCACTTCTTGCTGCCTGCAAAAGCCTAGGCACCATACATGCAAAGGACAGGGCCTGGCCCAAGGAGATTTTCTCCAGGGACCTGATCCTGCAAAAGGATCCTGGTCGACAGAGCTTTTCACTGATACAGATTCCCCTCAACTTTACCTGGCAAATAACTTATCCACGTAGGGTTTGGGCTTACAGTCTGGTTTTGGCAGAGTGCCTGGGAGCTAACATGCTCCAGGGAGGGCACAGCTTGGAGACAAGCTGTTGCAATCACTCAGTTTAGTCAGCTGGGCTGAGAGGTCTCTTCTCCAGCCTTCCTCTCTCCAGCATCAACACTCTGCATTGTTGGGTCTGTTCTGTTGAGGTCAGTGTCAGCCCAGCTCAAGCCCCACATTTCCAACCCAGTTTGTCCTGATAAAACTCCCAGATTATCCCTTTAAAAGAGGCTGCTGTGGAAAAAGACACAAACTAGAAAGTCTTTGGAGCCCAATGAGCTTGTGAGGACACATGAAAATGCAGCCAGGCACCTGGGCTTTGATCTKATTTAGCATCATCAGTAAATTGCAATCAGTGCTATTCCACAACTTTTTGTGAGCTACAGTGTTATTTTGAGTGCTGGAAATGAACACAGACATGAACTGCTGTGAAACACTTTTGAAATCTCCCTTTAGGTTGCATAAAATACCTTTGCATTTGCCTTGGCCAGAGAAAGTGCTACTAGATAAACCCGTGCTGCTATATGCTGACAGGCGCTTTGAGAATGACCTCCAGACTCTGTTCCCATTSCCATCTCTGGTGCGTTTGCATCGCTTTCCTCCACAGGGACAGGAGATGTACTGGGCACCTGCACATTTCTCTGACGTCAATGGTGCTTGCAGGTGCTGGGCGCTTCTCTGATTTTGGCCTTTTATTATGCCTAGAGAGTGTTTAACAATAACAAGTGCAATTGCAGTGAGAAAAAGGAAACATATTGTGTTTTCAGATACGGGATTTGGCACAAGAGACGCGTGAAGCCTGGTGTTAGACAGACTCTGCTCTGCACTGTGTGCTGCAGGAGGGTTCCCAGGATTGGATAAATCTGATGTCAGAGCAATTTGCTGGTAATTCTCTCCTCCAGCTAAAAAGAAACTTCATCTCAGAGGCTGAAGGGACCAGTAACTACTATAGAATAGACTGCCAAACATTTCCAATGAAAAACTTCCTCCCAGACAAACCTGGGGCTGGACCTTTATTGTCTCAGTGGCAGTTCAGGGAGATATTTGTAGGGCAATGCTAACTAAAACAGCTGTTGGGCTCCCCTCCATCCTCGTCGCAATCAAGAAAATCAAATCCTTCCATGAACTCAGCATGCTAGCCCTGTCTGTGCTGCAGCAGAGTGCTCTTTTCACTCCGGTCCTGCAGAGGGATCTAGGGACTGTAGGATTTTCTCTCTGGGAATTCCTGATGTCCCTCATTAAACTTTGGAAATCCTGTTTCTTTACCCCATTTTAATCTCCTCACTTAAAGTATCTTCATGGTTCTCTTCCTGTCTGTAAGCTTTCTCCCTCAGGTCAGCCCAGTGGGGTGCTAGATAGTCATAACAGAGTTTCTTCCCATTCCTTTTTGCCTCCAAATGAGATGAGAGGTCATGCTGGTGGTACTGATCACCTCCATTCCATCAGACTGTATCTGCAGCCATTTCTTGGCTGCGAGAGAAACCACAGTYACCTGCAAGACAGGAGTCGGGGTACCCCGAGGTGAGAAGTAGCAAGGTGTACAGGCTTACAGCTCTTTCTGTACAGTACAACAGGACCACACAGCTCCCCACGGTGATGGAGARAGCAAGAGCAGCCAGGCTGTGGACCCCCTTGGTCTGTCTGTGACTAGATGGCAGAGAGATCCCTGCACTCTCTTGCCTTCCAGTTTTGCAAGTCTTGTAGACATGAGCATTCATCCACTTGCTCATCTAAGCACATGGTTCTTATGACAACATGGGACATATGAGGTATTGCAGATACCSTTTGGGATAGCCCAGAAAGATGTACCTGAGACAGTAGAATGGACAGTCAAGCATTAAAATAGTTACCCACTTCTGAGAGCAGCTCAGCCATGGAATGATCTGCCCCGGGTAAAGTTCTCTGAAGTGACTGCAAAATATCTGACAGGTGCTGATTTGGTGAAAATTGGAGGATGATGAGCCTGGATGACTCAGTGCARTTTCTGGGGCCTCCTGAGGGTGACAACAGTTTACAGGAGCTGAGGCTCATCAGGAAAGACTGGACAGGTAGGAGATATCCTTTCTGGATCTCCAGCTGAGAAAACAGAACTGGAGGGATCCAGAGAGGATACAGGAATGAATTCTACTTCACTGAGGGATATCAAAGAGTGCAAGGGTCCAGAGATKGGCAGTTACCCATAAATTGCAGCAGGCAGAGACTGAAAGGTGACAGTTCCCTTTCCTTTGTGTTGTCTTCTYCTCTGCCGTTGCAATTCAGGGCTTTGCGAATGATCTGTCTCCAAGAGGTGCAGAGGGAGAGAGGCAYTCTGCTTCTAACAGTACAGAAAGTGGAGGGAAGTAGGGTCACCAGAGCTGGTAGGCACCTATTTGGGCAAGGGTGCAYCTGGTACATCTTTTACACCCGTTTCTCTTTGGTTCCTGGCACCACAGAGGCACAGGAGYTGGACAGAGTACTTAAGCAGCCTCGTAAAACCTCCTCTGTGAGAGGAAGGCACCTTCATTCATCCTGACTGAAATCCARGCTCTTCTTGCTACCTGTGCCTTGGTGTCTCCATTTATTTAGACTAAAGGGGCTGTGAAAAGTGTCTKAGAGGTCGTGGAAGAAAGGTGTGAAGCTGTAGCATAGCATCCCTCCATCTAGGGAAACACCACGATTGGGGCAGCTTCACCAGCAGCATGACACAAACCAACAGCAGAGCAAAYCCTTTGCTGGATGGACCTCTTGCATGGCAGTTGTCATCCCTGGAGCCTCAGGGCCTTTGCACCTTCCAAAATCAGGCTCTGGCTGCTGATTCAGCTCCCAGCRGGTGGTTCTGCATCAAGAATTGCACTAGATATGGGTAACATTGTATTGCTGAGCAGATGGGTGCTGTAGCCATAGAAATATGGGCCCATAAGCTGCTGAGACTCCCATTGTAGCTTCCCAAGTGGGTCTTGCATGGGCAGAGCTTTCTCACAGGCTTTTATTCTCAGGAAGCTTAAAGTTAAACTGATTTCCAACAGAAAGGTTTTTACACCAACAAACAAACAAACAAAAAAGCGCAGTTAAGGCTAAAACAAAACCAGGCTTGGCACTCTGGTTTGGACACTTGCCTTCCCTTGAGCTTGTCCACGGCTAATCTCTGCCCTCCACTTTCTGGGCCAAAGCATGTCATCYTTATTCAGCCTACTCTGTCCTTGATTCAGCAAACTCCCTGTGACTGACGAGGGGGACGTCCTGCCTCTTCGAGGACGGAGTGAAAAGCATGCGAGGACTCTTGAATCTCCACTGCCTGCAAAGATCATGCTTCCTGGGGCTTAGACCTTCCAACCTGGCCTGTTAAGTGGGGACACTTCAGAAGGGTGAGCCCTTCTGTATGCTCTGAATATATCTCCTCTTTTGCCTTCTGGACTGAGGAACAGATTTTCTGGCTCTGGGAGGCTGCATTCCTCTTTGATCCTAGGACTCTCCTGTTCCTTTCTGAGATACCCTGCAGTTTGGTACAGCTTTTTGGAGGTTCTTACAGTTATTATGGAGCTATTAGGACATGTGCCTGGGTTGGGCTATACAAGTGGAATGGTTTTCCTGGGCATCTTTTGGAGGATAGGTCTATTTTGTGGTTGCTCTCAGGTGTTTTTTCCTCAGCCAGGTTTCCCTTGGGTAGCATGCAGAATGACCCTCTTGGGTCAGGATCACTAAAACCTAGTTGGTTACCTTCAGAACACAGCACAGATCACATAGATCATTTAGTGCTGTGCAAAAKTTGCCCAAGCAAACAGCAGAAATAAACCCAAAACAACTTCAGAACCCACCAAATACAACATTCAACCTTTCCTAGAAAGCACTGCCACAGCTGCCCTGGCCTGTAGCAGAGGAGCACTGCAATCACAAGCCCTCACTGCTACAGAGCAGAACCTTCAACATGCAGTAGGACTTCATAGCCCCCCYAGATCTGACCAACCCAAATAATTTATCTGAGGCATGTTCATGACTGTACCAAGCAGGATCTCCTTTCTTTCTCAGGTAGCAGCTGGGGTGGGAGCTGATTTGCTCCCACCATCAGCCCGTGCACGTGGCTTAGTCCCAGGGAAAGGGCTCACAAGTGAYGGATCACTGTCTGGCTCTGGATGTGGTGCTCCAGAGTCTCGGACAAAAAACAGCAAAACACCTCCCTTCTCCCGCTCCCCCACCCCCCAGCAGTCAACCTGCCACTGCTCTCAGGGTTCTGCAGGTCTAGTTAGAGTTCACAGGGAGCAATGCTACCAAGAATGCCCCAAAGCAGAGCCTGCTTCTGCTCTCCAGGTCGGGATTGCAGTGCCACCCACCTCCTTGGGGTTACATGGATGGGGTCGAGGGAGGGCAAAATGCCTTAGGGCCAGCTTCACATCACACATGAGGTGCAAGGAACAACCGGGGTCACCCTGGGATCCCAGCAGTCACATTTGCTTCATCCCCAGGGTGTCCGGAGCAGWGGCTGCCATTTGGTCTTCGTTTCTGAGACCAGAGGGTGACATTTCCCCTCCCTGAGCGCTGCTTCTCGACGGGCAGTGTGTCAGGAGCTGGGGGAGGCAGCTGCGCAGTGTGCCTGTGCCGTTCGCGTGGGCTGCAATGCTCGGCTTGGCTGCTGGAGCCCAGTATCACAAGTCTAACAAKTCTCAGCCCCAGTGTGACTGTAAGTGCCATCGGTGCAACTTCTAAAGAAACAGGACCAGATCAGCATTTGATGCAATTTGRGCTCAGTCCAGTGGCTGTGTTTTACCCCAGCTAACCACACACCACAAAAATCCCCTCATGGCTGTGACATTGCTGCCCAGCTGAAGTGACAGGCAGGCTTTTAAAAAGATATCTGTGTAATAGCTTTCATTTATAGGGGGATTAGGATGCCCAGGGGACTGATAACAAGACAGGGAGGTTTTTCCTACTCTGAGTCTGTGCAGCTGGGAGGCTATAAGAAATGATAGCTAGAGCTGAAGTGAACAGAGTTGGTGGGCTTGACACATTTTGGTCCATCCTACCCAAGAGCTGTGTGTTTGTCAGCAGTGATTAGTGATATGAAGAGGCTGAGCTGCACGACGGATTGAGCCCCAGCATTTCCCAGGAGTACAGGCTGTGCGGAGCTGGGAGTTTGAGATAGGTTTGGCAAAAAAGTGGAGAAGGAGGAGAAAATGTTGCCTTCATGGGGGTAGGTGTAAAGAAATACTGAATGTGAGCTGTGACAAAGTGGGCACCAGTGTGGGATGGGGTCTGGGGACAGCAGGAACATGGCTCAGCCGGGACCTCGATTGATGGTTGCATTTATTTTGAACAGCATTGGAGTGCTTTTGAGCTTGCTTCAGCCAGGGCCTCAGCAGAGAGGGTGCTGAGTGCCCAGATGGTCTCCGATAGGGAAGGAGATCCAAGAGCATTGGAGGCGCTATCTGAGAAAGCACAAAACTGTTGCTCTTCACAACACCCCTTTTCTGCACAAAGTAACCTTCCCTCTTCCCTGGGAGCCACATTGCTAGGGAGTCAGGCAAGCAAAGAAAGCAACAGATGCAAAACGGCTCAGGCTAATGTCCCCCACACAGCTTTGAAACCAGGGAGGGTGCAGRCAGGCTTTTTACTTTCAAATATTTTCAATGCATCTTGTAAATGAAGGGAGGGTTGAAAAATGTATCTATTTTTCCTTCCTTGATACAGGGCTGGAGGCTGTGGAGTAAAACAAAAACAAAAACCCCAAAAAACAACCCCCACAAACCAAAACCATAAAAATACCCCAAAACTGTATTTCATTCTTTTCGTGATGCACAGAGTACTAAAGTACTTCATGGAGGCTATGGGCTGGAAGGCACCTCTCAGTCTGCGTGGCTGCGTTTGTCACCCAGGTCATGATATCACGTGGATAGGCATGTCTCTGGAGAGGGATGTGCCCTAGGCCCTTGTACACCATTCTCAAGGGCCAAAGCTGCTCTATCACCCCTGTTTGGGGAGAGGAGACCCAGGTGTCCACACTCAGAGCTTCTTGGCCATTCACTCACCAACCTACAATTTCACCTGGAAAAGAGTAAAGACAATCTAGGGGTAGGAGCGGCCAGGCACTGAAGCAGACTGTGAACAGCCATGATACGCATTTTCTGTCTTACACTTTTTGATCTGCTGTTGGGGAACACTGAGGTGGGAAATCTTGCGGACGAGTGCATGCACTGATTCATCAGTGGTGGGTGGTGGAGAGGGAAGAGCATTCTCCAGTTTCTCACAGTGTTGGAGAGCACAGGGATTTCATTGCCACTGTCCCGAGTGGGAATTAGAGAGAGAAGAAACACATGAGACGAGCTGCTGGCTCAGCACTTCCCCCTTTGCACAGCTCACTGGCCGGGCTCTATGCCATATCTGTGCCGGGCCTGGGAGCTCCCAGGTTTTGCAAGGTGAAGCCAACTGTTCTGTCCCTGATCACCATCTTTACACACATCTTTGTACTTCAAGTTCACAAATCTGGATGGAAAGATGGATGAGGAATCTATGTCATCTTCCCTGAGGTATTTCTAAACCATCCATCACCCTGATCCCTACCAGGCAGCATTCTGTGGCACTGCATGAATCATTGCTATCTGTGCTTCATTTTGACTGAGTATGACTATTTTTTCATGGCAGCTCCATGGGCTGAATAATGTCCCCTAATGTTATCCATCTGGATATTTAGTGTCCAGTCTAAGGCAATCAGTGAGGCTCAGGCCATAGTGGATTTAGACATAGATGACAATGCATTCAGCTAGAAAAGGAGATCTTAAAAAAAAAAAAAAAAAAAAAAAACTACCTAGAATTGCCAAGGGACCAGCAGCCCAGTGCAGTACCTGGATTTGCTCTTACAGCTTCAAAAGTGCTAGGTAGCCTTTCCTTTGGGACCCAGCATATGATTTGCGGCTGTTTAGGAGATGCTTTGAGACGGGCTGAGCCCTGCAGACAGTGAAGTGGGAATGGGTAGGAAAAGACAGAGCAGGCAAGTGAGACATGAACCTTGGTGTTGATTTGCAGGGCAGRTCCATGGGTATCTGCTTCCTCTGAGTAACCCGTCCTGCCTCCAGCTC
This sequence comes from Rhea americana, assembly GCF_003343005.1. Lineage (NCBI taxonomy): Eukaryota > Metazoa > Chordata > Aves > Rheiformes > Rheidae > Rhea > Rhea americana. The sequence continues at coordinate 391,794 of NW_028185461.1, forward strand.
TGAAGGACACAGGGTCTTATGGCCTTGTGTTCCCTCTGCCAGCCTTAAACAGGTACCTCACAGCTCAGAACATTCCACCAGGTGTTAGACATCCACATTTAACATCTGAATCTCATTACTGGGTCTTGGCCTTCTCTTCTTGCTACATGCTATTTCAGAGCTTCATAATTTGGTCAACTATGCCCAGGTCCATATCCCAGCTGAGACTCTCCCATGCTCAGATGTTTCTAAGGCCACCTTGGACATGTCCTCAGGAGAGCTCAYACAGACCTTTGAGATAGGTTTGCTCCTATTCAAGCAATGTGGAAACATTTTACTGTCCTTCCTGGATCACTCTTCCTGGATGTGACCCAGGCAAAAATGTGGCTAGCCAGTGGCAGGATGCCTGGGAAGGAGATGCATGAGGGATTCAGAGGATTTATTCCTCTCACATGTTGCCTTACATCTCTTAAGGCAGGCAAGAGTAGCCAGGATCCCACAAGGCTCCCACCACAACTCTCCTTCTTCCCTAGACCCCCACTAACCCATCTAGGGAAGCCCCATCTCTTCCTGGGCTGCTGGCCACAGCAGTATGTATAAGTACATAATCAGACAGAGCCTGTCTTAGAAGCAAATTCAGTCTTAGTGAATTTGACCAAGACATGAGGACACTGTAAATGGAGTGGTCAGTGAGAGGAACTGTGAGGAATGAAGGTAAAAGAAGGAAAGAGTTACAGATGAGAGAAAAAGGGCTGGGTTTAAAAATCAACCATCGTTGTGCTCAAGCACTGAGCTGAAACGAGCAGATTAGCCAATGGAGCATCTTCCTTGGAGCTGGCCAAATCCATCCTCTCTCTCTGACATTGCTGGCAAGAGGCTATAGTTTTCCAGCTTGATCTGATAAGCGGTGCAGAATTTTGCCTTACTCTCGTGTTGCAGGCTGTCCTGAGCCGAGCTGTTTACCCTGCCTTTCGCCCGCCCTTTTGCAATAGGGAGTCAGTTCTGGTTAATGTTCGAGATTGTAGCGTGATTACCAAAAGTCTCATGAAATTAAATCACTTTGCTTCAAAGTGAACAGGGAGGGGGAGCGTCTCTCTGGCAGCGGGGATGGCCGAGCGGATATTGAAAGCAGACTGGTAGCCAGTATTGCCTTGCACACAATTGAGCTCTGACAGTGTGAAGGCAAATACAAACAGCAGCTTGTGTTTGCACACAAAGGCTCTGTGCACCAGTATCCCCAGCCCTGTACTTTACACCCTCGGCTCTTGGGCAGAAAGTCCTGGGAGGGTAGGAGGGAGGGAAACTCCACTGAATATTTAGAAATGAATTGAACTGTGCAAACATGCCATTGGGAAGCTCTCAGTGTAACGCTTTGGATCAGCTACCCGCCGGGGCTGGAACACAACTGCTGGACTTGAAAGGGCGACTTTCACGCTGAAGCAAAACTGGACAAAAGAAAATAAATGAAACGGGCTCCCGGCGGGGTTTGGTTTGTTTGTTTTTGTAACTCGGCTAATATTCCTGCATTGTTCAGCCCAGCGGCCCAGTGTCTGTCCTTCACACGCTGCTCGTAAATCGGAGCTAACCAGGCGGCAGGCGGTGCCGAGCCRGGAGCCGATGAGCCCCTCCGGCTCAGGGCCCGGGGACTGCGATGTGAGCTTCTTCCTCGGAGCGGGGGGTGGTGGGCTGGTGGTGGTGAACGCAGCCTTCATGGTGCCGGGAAGACTGGTGCTGGGCTCTGCGCCCACAGGGTTGTGGTGGCACCACGGCACGCAGAGAAGGTCTGAACCACAGCAGGGATGCACAGCCYTGCTAATTCCCAGGCGAGCCCGTGCCTGGATTTAGCCCACGGTGTTTTGGGGGAAAGGCACGTCTAGGCCAGCAGTGGGGAGGGTAAAAGGGGTCTGTGGAGCAATCCGGCTTTGCCATTGATTTGTTCTGCTGCTGAGTTCTGGCACTTCCTAATGATTTTAATGGAGCCAGGGGTCTCAGCAGCAAACCTGCCCATGTGGGGACCTCAGAGCCAAACTGCAGGTACCCAGAAGTGACGAGTCAACCATCTCCATCCCATGCTTCTGTGCACTGAATGGCAAAATACGGTAATGTGCTGATGCCTGGGGCCATGGCGTGCAGGGGCCTCCGCTGACAAGTCTCTGTTGGGAGTTTGGAGACAGTCCTTAGCTGGGTGGGACACTGCTCTCCAGGATGGACTGTGCCTGTAGGATCAAGGCATTGCTGGACTCCAAAAGCAATCCTACTGGGTAGAGCTGGGTGAATACAGACACTCCATGTTCATTTGATTTTAAGGCAAAAAATCTCCCCAAATACAAAATTTAAAAAAAATCATTTTCCCCTGGCGTTTTAGCCAAAGAGAAAGCCAGGTCTAATGCTTCCAGGTCTCTCTAGCGAGCACTGAGGAAGCAACATAATAATCATCTATATAATATATTTTTGATTAAATCACACAGCCAGAATAAGAATACCTTTAAAATATTCAACAGTATTTAATATACTGCAGAGCATTTAATTTTCACAAGCCTTTGAGAAATCTTCTTGAGAAACCACATTTACAAGAATGTGACTACGAAATTTGGCAAACTGATTTATCTAGCAATTCAGCCCCCCAAATGAGTTATTGGTTACTCTCCACTTCACAAAGTTTCACTTGAGCAAAAAAAGAAAAAAAAAAAAAAGAAGAAGAAGAAAAATCTCAACAAAACCCCAGACAGCATACCACGTGTTTGGGGCGACCAAAGAAATGCCCTGATTTGGGTGACCAATGAATGTCCCAAGTAATGAAAAGCGGACAATTTGTCGGCAACCCATGCACTTGAAAACGAATGATCCAAATTATTCAGCAAGTCTCCCTGGATAGTGAATCCATTGAAAGGGGATCGAGACAGAGTCATAAATTATTCATTACCCAAAAGGGAACGAAATGCATATAATCATAACAATAACAACAACAACAACAATAACAATACTAATAATAGCAACAGCAGAATACAGCCAGGTCAGCTCAGAGAACCGGGGAGGCATGAAGACTCACAGACCTTAAATTTCCTTTATTCCAGCACCCCTTTACAACAGCTACACAATATAAAGGGATGTAACATGGRTATACATTCAGAATAACTATATTCACACCCAAGAATCTGGCTAGCTTGCATTGATCATGGGTCATACAGTTTGTATCCGGTCCTTGGCAGTGAGATGRTCCACAGACTTGCATGCAGTAATGTTAGTTGCTTAATATAATGAATTTTGCAGAGTCCTGGGCTACTTGCATGAAGTCTGTGGATGTGGCTATGAATGAGGTATGTACTCTACCGTGGCTTGTGTGTATGAAAAGGTGTCTGCACTGTCCCTGCAAAATTTTCCCTGAACTGAAAAAGAAGCGGGAAGTGCTGGCCTAATACATATACTTAGGATTTGACTCTTCCTGGCTTGATTTAGRCCTTGATTGCAGAGTCATTTGGGACCCATCGAGGCGGTGAAGAGAGCTATGGAGAGGCCACAGCGCTTGTCACGCAGCCCGCAAGTTTCCTGCCGTCGCTGGCACACACAGCTTTGGCTGGAAAAACTCAGTAGCAGACATGCATGTGCCTGAATTCGATGCATATCAGATCTCCATCATTTTTGCTGGCATTTGGACCCGAGGTTTCCATTGGATACTTGTTATTTGGGGTCCCCTTCCCCCCTCCCGAGGGATTTTCTCCAAGGGGAGTGCCCTGCTGGGTGATGCCGGGCAATATTGAAGATTCAGATGCATTTACATGCTCGCACCGTGTTGTAAAGCACCCGACTACAACTTTGGCATGCAAATTAATTCCTATTTGCAGCGAAGGGGCTCAGACATGGCATTCAGCCATCTCTGAATGGTTTCCCACAGGTTGCCCCGTATTCGTGAGGGGGGTTTGGGAGGGCTGGAGGGTCTCTTCACTGCCTTTTGGCTTCCTCTGAGGTTTCTCTACTTGCTCCCATAGGCTTTGGGTGCTCAGCACCCCTAGAGAAGAGGCTGAGCTGGTTGTGCAGCAGAGCAGGGATAGTTCAGCAAGACAGAGCCGGCCTGCAGGTGCTGTTTTGGGGTATGGGGGTTGAAGACCGGCATGCTGAAATACAAAGTCATGGAGCTTGGGCTGAGTGCTGAAATGCGTGTCTGTGCCACAGCGATAGTGCTTAACCGCTGCTAGCCAGTGGGTCCCAAAGGCTGGGCAACATGCCCTGAGTTGGAAACAGGTTTGCAATCCCATTAACAACAGAAAACGCTGTCTGGCCCAATAAGTCCGGGTACGACCACCTCCGAGCATGCAGAGGCTGCACACATTGCTCAGATCTGCACCTCGCTCAGCTCCGTGGAGCACAACAGCCCTGCGTTTGTGACTGCCGAGAGACCCCTGCACAGTGCCCTAACGGTGGAAAAGATCATGTCCMAAAATTCATATTATCTCACAAAAATAATCTGGATGTCACAAGTTGTGAGGGCTCTGCCCTGCTCAAGTAGGGGAATTAGCACAAGAATAGAGCGAGATGTGGAGGAAGGTCCACGGATGAGCCGGGGACTGGAAGGAGGCTCGCAGGGGTGTAGGTCYGCGGTGCAGCGAGTGCTCACGTTTCATATCTTTGTACGGTTCTCCCCATCATTTTGACCACTGCATGTGGGAAAGTCAAGACGGTAGAGTCACTGCTGACGGGCAGCCGTAACGCAGAAATGAGAAGAAAGAGTTCCTGCTGGCATTTTTGTTGGAAGTCAAACATGTATTAAGTGGAGCAGGGTTTTCATTACCAGTGAGATTTTGGGACAATAAATCATGAACTACAAAATACACTTTTGGCCTAGATTCTATCCTCAGTTATGAGTGGCAGTAACGAGAGGCAAAAAAAGGCTTCAGCTTCAACATTGCGGCCCATATGCTCACCTTTTGGAATTAATTTCTTCTGGTAATTTCTGAATAATTATACAGCATTGAAGGCTGATTATATGCTTCCTCTCACGGGCAATTAATACTGCTGATCTAGTGCCAAGGGGGCATTTTACTCCATACAAATCTATAAAGCAAGCCCTGGTCAGCCTACAACTCCTTCTGCACAGGTGAGAGTCCCAACCATGTTATCCTCAGCAAGGGAGGCTCTCCATTTACCCCCCAAGTCCACAGATCAAATGGGGCCTACCAGCCAGTAATTTAGTGCACAGCAGGCACATGCTGTTCAACCCTGTAAAGAACATCGAGCGTTTGTGTGAGCTCCAGCTGCTGCTAAAATATTTGGGAGACCATTTCTGCCATGCAGGATAGAAGAACCTGTGATTGCAACAGATGCTCTCTGACATCTGCAGTCTTGTGGGTGCATGGACCAGCTCATCTCCAGAGTGCAATAATCTAATTTGCATCTTGGATCACAGCTTCGTTTGTCTGCATTACCAATGTATTTTTCCACTGGTGAACTGGCAGGTCTGTGCAAGCTCCCCAAGTGCTTCAAATACAACCCTGCTTCCGCTCGTGCTTGAGAAAGGGGGAGTTGAGAGTAGCAAAAGAAAATTATCATGTCAGGTTATGGTATCTGTAAAATTAGCCTAGTTAGAAGGTAGCTGCCCATTTTTTTAAAAAAAAAGTCAGTAACAGTAGTATCTCCTCCTATGACAAGCTCTATGAAATAACCTGGTTTAACTGGATGGAAAGAACAGAGTGACAGCAATGATTTTGCTTTAATTGCGTTTACCCATGGCTCAGAGGTCTGCTCTGCTGCTCGGATCTATTTCATTATTTCTGCATTCAAAATGTTTCAGGTCAAATGGGATGGAGAGAAAAAGTAAATGAGAGGGAAGAAATGATTTCTGGGTTCACCACTGGTTTCCATGGGCTTTGGATTAAGCCCTGCTCTCCCTCTGTGCATTTTGTTTTCCTTGCCTGAGTTTCAGCAGAAAGTTGAGCTTGGCTGCACAAGGGCTTTGCACACATGGAGGAGTTTGCTCCTGTTCTGCAGGATAAAAATAACATGAACCCAAATGGCAAAATCCATGCAAGTCACTGCAGGCCAAATGGGGTCAGGAAAACRCTGCCTGCAGGAGTTTGACTGCTTGGGTTCACCAACTGCCGAGGCGCAGAGCCAGCCTTGCAAACCCCTCTTGCGGTGAGATGTCTCCTCTGAAGGGTGCCTGCGGCATCACTAGCAGCTGCTGGGCTCAGGGGCCTGATCCTGTGGCACAATTCACCTCTGAGGCCAGTGTCTAGGGCTAACTTTGCTTCCCAGGCTGCAAGGAAACAAAACACACTTTGATAGTGGTTCCCTTTGTGTTTGTGCTCAGGTGCAGTTGTCTCAGTGCTCAGATTCACTGTCATGGGGGAATGGATAGCAGAAATGTGGAAGAAGAGAGGAGCATTTTCCTACGTCTTCAGTGCATCCAACAAACAGCAAGAATGAGGATTAGATTCCCTTGGGTGGGAGATTGCAGCTTTATTGTGTGTGCATTTTCAGCTCCGAAGGAAGTATTTTGCATGTTGCTATGCCACATCTGAGGCTGAGAGCTTAAGATAAAGGCTCACACTCAGTCCTAGATTGAGAGGYTTCTGCAGCAAAATGCTAACCAAGCCACCACTCATTGTTAGGTTTCAGAGTGAACACTCTTTTGCGCTAGCAGGATCAACTTGTGCCTGCTAACTCTTGCATCTGACTCACTTTCCCTCTCCGTCCTTTTGCTGCCTATAAGGACATGACTCATGCATCTGCATCCAGTGRCGTCCTGTAGCACATGGAACCCATAGATGTAAACTGCTCATCAGGTGCAATCATTTTACACCATATAGTGGCCCCATGACAGGGCAAATCCTACATTCGCTTTCAGGGTGTGATCTGGAGGATGATAGAGATATTCCTTACAGAGTCTTCTAAGAATTAATGAGATCTTCATTTTCCCAGCCCCAGACGCAGGCAGGTGACAGGTTCTCCCAAGCTCTCTGCTTCTCGATGACCTCCAGAGAGGGACAGGACCAGCCTGGTGCTGCTGTTAGTGGCTCTCACTGCTGGTGATGACAGCATCTCCTCTCCCCATACAGATTTTCATGACCTCCCCACCCAACTCCCAGAGTCAGGGGCTCACATCCTTTGCCTCTTAGTTCTCACCTCTCTCAGAGAAGAGAGAAGCCTCTTTCCAGACAGAAACCTGGAAAAGCAGGCAGAGAACAGCACACATGGCAAATAGGAATAAGGACATAACAATCTCTTACCAAGGGAAATCGGCTGATTTTACCCGGAGCCTGTGGCTTTGTGTGTGGCAGGAGCCTGRGAGTGGCCCCGGGGCCACAGCTGTGCAGCTGAGTGACGAAGCTGTAGGTGGGTCCATCTACTTCTGGGACAGCGGGACAATCTGACGCCACCATGAACCGAACAGGCTTCCAAGCTTCCCAGCCCGAGACATTCTCCTGAGAGTTTAATTTTGGGGAAGCTTTAACATCACAAGCTTACCAAGCGCTGAAAGAAAGGTCAGCTAATCCTTTACAATGTCTGAATGAATTCAGGCCCAGGAGTGAGATTACTAAAAGGGGACTGGGAGGCCGGGAGAGCTGCATGGATACAGGGACCCTTCCCATAGTCAGGCCTTGCTTTCTAAAGAAATGCAGCTTTTATTTCAGTTTTCTTCCCCTGGGAGGAAGAGAGGGGGATGGGGAGAAGTGGTCATGGCACCCAATTCCCTTCCCCCAGCAGCAACAGCCCTGGAATTGCAAACACCAGCTGGGCTCCCCAGAGGGGAGTCCTGTCGGCCCCACAGCTGCAGGATGGCTGGCCAGGGCAGCTCAGGTACCCCATGGAGGCCAGCGTTGGCATAGGGTCCTCTGGGCCCACGCCTTCTCACTGGACACTCTGCTCTGGGTCTTCCTTCAGATCTCAGAGCAAGCACTGATGAAGAAAACCCCAAAACGCCGGATCCTCCTGTTTCTCTTGGCCAAATCAGTGGGTCTGGAGGCCTTTGGGTTCCAGCACTGCTTTGTCTCATTGTCATGCACCAAGTGCTCTTGTGCACAGGTTGATGCATAGCATGGCCTTTTCTGTGTCCATGTCATGGACAAGTGATGTTTCAAGTCACCTTTTTGGGGAACACACTGAAAGGCCATTAGCYGCCCCGAGGAGTGAGATGACTGAGCTGAACCAGGCAAGGTGGGCGCTCAACCGTGGCCTCTGCACATCACATGTTTGGCCCACCATTGGGCTCAGGAGCAGGTGCCAGGCTGACGGGGAAGCCAGGCATGGAGAAAGGCCAGGTGCAGCTGGGCCAAGCAGCCAGATCCATTTGGGCTGCACCCCCAGTCCTTTGTGAACCCTAGGGTGATGACATGACAGGACCACTAAGGACTCGCTTTTCTTCTGCAAATCAGCTGTCCTTCTCAATGCCCATTGAATGTGAGAGAGCAGCAGACCCCTGGGATGCGGATGCTCTATGGATAAGCCATGGTAACCTGGCTACAAGTGTGACAACGCAGACACCCAGACCTTGAGTATTTCTGCCAGGCTCCCGAGTCTCCCCAGATTGGGTATTCAGGCCACAGGGTTTTCTCTATTGACCTCAAAACAGTGTTCTGCATGGGAGAATTTTCTTTCTTTCTCTCTTGGTAACTGCAGAATCAAGTGTTTGCAGTTAGAAACTTYTGCTGCCCCAAAGGCAAGCTGGTATTTCAGTCGGGATCTGCTTGCCCAATGGCAAACTTTAATTCTCAAGGCTCAGGGGCCAACTAAGAGAAAACAGAGAGGATGCTTTTTTCAGGTRCTTGGTGGTGGCTCCAAGAAGGTCAGATACCCTGTCACCACAAGCAGAGCACTCCATATCATCACGGTGTTTGGAGCCACATGGTCCAGGTCTGGTCTTGTAGGGAAATGGGAAGCTGCAGAGAGCAGGGTGCCCTTCCCTGGCTCTGTGGGGATGTCCCTGAAGGAAAATGCCCATCCAATCAACAAAGATCTACATGAACATCCCTGAGATTAGACCTTCTTTATGAGCTATGTTTTCGACAGCTATCCTGCAAGAGCCTGTAGCACTGCTTGAAACACTATCCTGCCATGTGATCACATCAGCACTGTGTGAAGTGCACAAGTACCACAAGAGCTAGGGTGCAGAGTGCTTGGGCTCCATACAAAGGTTTGCAAACACCACAGAAAGCTTAGCATCTACTCCAGGAGAAAATGGAAGTGGGAGTCAAGCAGTTTGGCCCCACACAGCACCCTTGGAGACAACACAAAACTCCTTCACTCCTTGCAGATTCCCCATGTAGTGAATAAGCTCATCTTGATGCTGAGGAAGAAGGATCTGTGTGATTAGATGTTATAACAACATTTTTGTGCACAGCTATATATTTATCTTCATTAGATGCATCTTTCACACCTTAAAATACAAAGTTTAATTACACAACAACTTGGATTCTGAGACTCCCAGAAAGCAGATGTCCAAACTGTGGCGAGGAAACACTTAAATCCAGCTCTGAAATGTGGACTTTGCTGGCAGGAACATGGCAGGGATGTGAGAGTGTCCAGCAGGATTCTAGGATAGACTGGAGCTGGCAGCCAAGAGAAGTTCTTCCTCAGGTATGATCCCCATCGTTAGAAACAGAGACACTCTTGTGACAAAAGATGGTAACTAACCAATTAGCAGGGCAATGACAACCTGAGAGGCACCCTGATCCTACTTCTCTCCTTCTTTCCCTGATCTTGCACTGGTATGACTCCAACTCATAATTTACAGAAATGAAAGAGAGAGTAGACTCATCCTCACTCCTTTTCTGCTGAGTTACATTTCCATGGAGGTTTTGGTGCATGATATTTTGAAGGATTCACATTTAACACGATAGGATCTCCCTCTAAAGCAGGCCAGAACGTGTGACAGGGAGAACAACACAACCTTCCAGCAGCCAAATCTTGTCATGAAGCCTCATCCCCARGGCTCCTGGACCACTGCTAATATCCTGTTACCTCTCAGATCTGTGAGACAAAAGTTCTGATGAGCCCAGGGTCTGTATTTTTAAAGGCTATTTATGTTCTAAAGGATGTAGCTAAAAACTACCAGTGCTTACAGACGCAAGATGGCAACTGATGCCCACTGACTCCCTTGGGGCACATGGGCTTTTCATGGGGGCTGGATGGCTAACAAACATTTGCAAAGTTGTATAGGAGCCCAGATTCATTGATTTCAGGTATCTTCGAGAAATCCTATCCACATCTTATGTGCCTAAATAGGTATAAACATTGAGCCACAGGCACCCAAGAAAAAAGTATAGTGAGTTCCCTATCCAAGAGAAGAGGGCAAGATATGAGGAGATGATTGCCAAGAGAAGAGTAGAAGAGGACACTTCTGTCTTTGGTAAGATTAGAGGGTCTCAGCCCTTGTCCATGCACATGGCAGGCRTCGCCTTCTGTCCAAACCCTTTCTTCCTGTGAGCTCATCTCAGCCTTCCCAGTCAAGCCTATACACAGTTACTGCATCCTCTGCAAACGTTGCCCCTAGCTATTCAACTGCTCTCCGGATCATTAAACATATTGAGCGACACCAGTCCTGTGACTGGTTAATTAGTAAAGAGTTGACTAATTAGTTAATCTTGTTTACCAAGTGCTTTGAAAGTGCTCAGTGTTATTATTTTTAATTATGACTGTGCCCCAGGCACTGTTCACCTCCCAGCATGCCAAGTCTTGCAGGGATTCAAACCCTTTGTCTCTGCTATTTGAGGCAGGTTTTAAGACGGGAATTTACGTCTTATGCTCTGGTTACCAGGTTTCCCTAACAGCCTCTTGTGTGTGATTCTAAAAAAAAAAAAAAAAAAAAAAAAAAAAAACCTTCATATACTCTGGTACTCTGGAACACTTAACTCATTCTTTCAAAGTCATTCTTATCCATTAAGGAGGCAGGATTGGCTCTTGCAAAGCCATACACAGTAGTGCCTTTGTGCATACCTCAGCCTGCATCCCTCTCCTGACCTTAAAAGATCAGACTGATATCCAGACCTGCTTTCCCATTCCAGCCTGAGAGCTCCAGTCTGCAGAGTCATGGACACTCCTGTTCTGGAAGCCTTTTGTCCTGTTTAGAGAGGCAAAAGGGTCCCAGCCAAAGGAAAAGGAGGTTATCCCCAGATCTGACTTCAGGCTGGTTAGGAGAAGGAGAGGACAACTTCGAGGGAGAGGGAGGAAGAGAAAACGTACTTCAAATATTTCACCTACTGAGAASTATGTGAATGAAGTTTGCTAGCTGGGGAAGAGTCTTAGCATCTCTTATGAATCAACAAGTCTAATCATCTTGGGACTTTCTTCGTTCATAAAAATGTCATCGGCTTGTTAAGTGCTGTCATAAAGAGCCCCAGTCACCTCTTATCACTGTGCAATCTGAAGAGGAGTCTTTTGGCACCAGCTGCATAAATAAGACCCACTTCCACATAGCTCTGAGAGACATTAGGCATCTGGCATTCACACAGACGATAAGCTATAAAAATCACACAGGGCCACCACAGGAGCAAGGAACSCTTCTGTCCCCGTGAGTCAATCAGTAGGGCCCACAGCCAGCCAGAGTATGTTTTAAGGACAGTAATCCAGGAGGTGGCTGCTTAGTACTGTTGCTTCCGCTTGAGAACCTACAGTTCCCAAGCTGTAGTTTGAGGCTCTGTTGTATGCTTGTAAAAAACTATGGTATGTTCTCAGGGCTTACCACGTCCAGGTAACACTTACTAAAATGACTGCTGCCATCTTTGCCCTTTGTTCATGTTGATATGCTTTCAGGTCACAGAATCACAGAAGAGTTGTTTGGGAAGGATTTCTGAGGTGTCTATTCTRTCTTGATGGAAGTAGGAATATGATCAACACCAGAGCAGGGATGAATGATACCATTCACTTCTTGGCAATGTGGCCTCTGAGAGAAACARGTTCTTCCAAAGGTGAATCAAGAGCACCTTACTTCCCCTCCTGCTCTGAATCCCCTTCTTGGAAATCCTTCATCCTTTCATGGCTGTAAGGGAAGCCTGAAACAGCTGGGCTCCTAAGATGGATATCAATTAAAATGCCCTCAATAGTCTGAGCTTCAGACTCTGGAACCACGTCTGGACCTTGGTGTGTCCTATGTGACTGAACACACTGGTGAAAACAAAAGACTTGTGGTGTAGGATCCTGCCTCCGACATGAGCAGCACCAGACTCCTTGGGAAGTACTGGGCAAACATGTGGCAATAGCTTTCTGGCATATTCTCTACAATTTATCACAGAGTTCTGAACCRAAGATGGCATCCTTATAATTAGTATTAGTAGCATATTGATAGTAGTAGCAATCTATTGGATTTTTTCTTTCATGGATCACACCTCTGGGAATTTTTCAATTTGTTAATATGAATTAACTGGGACTAGAAAGGTGCTGACAAGAGATTGGGACCATCTGGGGTCTAAAGGTTTGATTCTTAGTCATACTGCATCTTGCCTATGCTTTCACAAAAGTAAGAAGTACACAAAGTTCCCCGGGCCTTATTTATGCTGTGGGCCCAGCATGTTACCTCCCTTAAGAGCACGGCCAACCACCACCCTTAGTGCTGTGCTGCAGAGACTCTGCYACAGTGGTTATATGGGGATCACACATTAAAGGCAGAAGCAGTGGAGTCCAGCTTAGTGCCTTGCCACAAGATTTGCTTTCCAYCTAGTCTGGGCTTCTCCCCACTTTTCTCCACTGTCCTCCTTTGACAGCCCATGTTCTCTGCTCCATGGAGCTCTTCTGCAGTCAGAAAGCACCAGGAAACCTTCTCCAATTTCCTCACCTCCCTCAGCCGTGGAACAGGGAAAACTTGTTTCCTCTCCAGTCCTCCTGGGACAAGGTGAGACTTCCAGCCCTGCTCCTCAGCATAGCCATTTAATGGGGTGGCTGGAGTGCCACAGGCAGCCGTTTTCTCCTGTGTGTCAGAACAACCAACCCCGCTAGCCCCAGCCTGRCCGTTGCCTCACCGTTTCCATTCAGGAGTAGAGCCTGCTAAATCTCTCTCTTTTCAAAAAGAGAGAAAAGCCAAGGAAGTCTGTAAGGGAGTGGAGACAAACACATCTGCACCTGGGAAATGTCATGTTTGGTTTTTCAACTTAAAATGGGCAGTGACAGCAGCTCCATGGGGGCGTAAGTAGGGGAAGTAGTGCAGATTTATAGCTATGGGTCATGATCGAGCTGAGCCAAGTATTCTGCCTAGCATCAGTTTTATGAACAAGATGAAGTGCAGAACCTCGAGTTCAGACGTCCTATTAGAGGAGAAACACTGGGAGAGCAGAAACAGGGAGTGAACTGCAAGAGGCCATCCTGCCATTTTCCCTGCTTCAGCCTGGATCTCTCCTTTCCAGCTTGGATTCGGGCACACCGCAACAATAAAGTATGCAGCAGGTCCAGGAATTGATGCCATAAGCCCATAGAAGCCATGATCCATAAGACATGAGCAAAGYAGTAGGAGGCAGAACCAAACAGGAGTCAAAATTACCCTCTTTCAAAACAGAATAAAATCCACAGTAATTCCCAACCTTGCAGGAGGGAGTAATGCTAGATAGAGAAGAGAAATTTCCTAGACAACTTCAGATTCAACACCTTGGTAGGTATTGAAATTGCCAGTCTGAGGGGATGTTGTGGAGGTGGCTATCAACAGTGCAGAATATAGGGACCCAGAGTTTTCCTTTCTGGACAGATATACAGGCTGAATCGCTTACAAATTCAAATACTAACAAAAAAGATTAAATAAAATTACAGAAGAATCCCAGTTTTCACTGAGATAAATATGGCAGAGATCTTTTTTRTAGATGTGAGGAAAATTATCACTTCATCATGGTCTTGTACTCAAAGTTGTGTTTCAGCTGGGCTTTGATATGTCATTTACTAATAAGGCAATAGTGTATTGTAACTGTAATGGCCCTCAGATTGTCTTCTTTGGTAATGCTTTTTGATGTACCCCTTCAAGGACATGAGTTAATTCCTGTCCTCACCCRTATGTACACATGACCAGAAAAGTCATTACTAAGAGTAGAACTGATACAAAAGAAAGTGGGTGGTTGACTGGTCTGACAAAATAAGGCAGGGTGAAGATGGTGATAGTTAGAACACTCAAAATAAGGTTCAGGMTTGAAAGGATGTTAATTAACTACCAAAATAATGCCCCTAGTGTTAAGACTGATTTTCCATCATTGAAAGTTTTTAGACTGACACAGGTGTTATTTTTTTTGACTGGTATTTTTGCTGTGGCTTGTGGGGTTGATGAGGATATGGTTGTGTAGATATTGCTTTGCCCTTTGATTTAGTCTTTGAGTTCACTTTGGCTTTAAGCCATCCCTGAATCTATGGAAAAGGCACAAGTTGATGGAAAAGATACAACTTAATGGTGTTAGGCCAGTGAAACACACTTTCTAATTCTGTATCCCAGTAGCTGGTGCAGAAGTTTCTGCTGAAGAACAGTGTCTTGGTTCTACCATTAGAAACAACTCTAGACCTCAAACATTTACCCTGAAATAGCTACAAAGGAATTTGGTATGGAAACTGCAACATGAAAATTCTTTATACTGAATGCCCTGACAAAGCACAGAGTATGTGGTGTTCCCCAAAGAAAACTGAAAAGTTCCCTCTAAATTATCAACAACTGAAGCAGGGGCACTCATAGTCAAGCATGGTGGTGTGATCAGAAAGCTAGCAATGATGTTTAACAGATCCCAGTGACTGTCAGGGGTCTTTGCTTCCTCCAAACCCCTGTGTAGTTATCTGATTTTCTATTCTGTTAGCTGTATTCTTACTTGAATTGAATCTCTTGAAGTTGTTCTGGTTGGCATAATTTATCTATTCTTAGGAAGAGAAACAGTAAAAGACTCCACTAGCATCAGAGGGAAGTAGCTTCTGTTATCTCATGAGTTTGTGATAAGGGCTGGAGAAGGCAATCTCTCACCAGCATCATTGTGTTCGAAACAGGGACTTTTTCCTCTGGTGACAGGTCTGTGGCCATCTCCCAGCCATAGCTGGACAGGTGAGCCCCTTGGCTATATMTCTTCCGAGGGAAACAAAAATTCAGCCAAGCATCAAGCCCAGATGAAAGTACCTCTCAGAGCAAAGCTTGTCAGTGAGTCTGCAGCTCTGACCACTCCTGCAGATGCTGGGCAAAGGCCCAGGAATGACTCCTGCATTTGTCAGTTCCCTTCATCCCTTCATTTTGAGGCTTTCTGATTTCCAGCACCACTTCCTTCATGAAGTGTTTTTCTCAGCTCTACTCTTTACTGCTCCAGATCTCTTTGTGTGGCCTTGACCTAGCAGGACTCCACAGCTACTTGTAGGCAAAGGCTTATCCCTATGGCTTGACCTTCCTGACTCCTTCCTGCATCAGTTCCTAGCCTTGCCAGTCTTTGAATACAAGAGCTACCTGGGGTTGTGCATCCTGAGTACCTGAGTCCTGGGTCAAASAAGGAATAGGTGCCAAGCTGCATGTAGGAGCTTCTCAGAGTGAGTATTTTCTGTAGGTACACATGCCTCTTAACATAATGCTCTCTATAGAGCTGAGCTGTCCCTCCAAACTGTGACTTCTCTGCTGCCCTTGGAATGATAAATCTGGGCTCCTATTTGTGTTGTTGCAGACCCTCAAAGAGCATCTCACAGTATAGAGCTGTGAGATCTATAGATCACTGTAGTTCTGAGGGAGGCTGGAGCACTATTTTCCTTTAAACACCCAATACCTATGCAATATGCTGGCCAAATGGAGGACATGTAGACAAGGTTATTAATGAGTTAAAAATCCCACCAACTTTAATTCAAAAATAATATTAAAATACTGTTATTTATTTATGAGCTTCTAGCGGTTTGTTCCGTGCTGGATAAAGCTGATGGGAGGGCTGATGGCAGCCTCTTCTGCTGAGTTAATTGAATCATTCCCATTGATCACAGTGGGAGCAGGGCAGAGCCCCAAGACGGAAAATGCCAGCACTCGGTTACCTGTGCTCCGGAGAATGCGTCTTAACTCCCACCATGCCAAGGATAAATAGAGTGACGTGTCTGAACAGTGCCTGCTGTATAAACTGCAAAGGGCACTGCTCTCCAGGTGGCCTGTGGAGGTTTCCAAGCCGACTGAGAGACTCAACAGAGTGATTTTATTTTCCGAGGAAGCCTTAGTCAGAGCTCAATTCCCTCCAACCCCAGACTTTAGCCTTTACTGCCATACTGCTGTGGCGCCTTGTCAGCACCACTGACCTTCTGGCTCARTGAGGCCGTCAGGGCCTTCATTCAGAGCCTGCCAAGGTGCTCCAGAGCCAGCCAAAGCAGGCACGCCACAGGGCGCTGGGATGCTCCTCTGGCTCTCCATCTGCATCTGACCGCCAGGGCTGCGCCTGCAGCTGAGGAGCACTCTAGGCCTCTTGTTTGGCACATGCAGCAGGATTTGAACCTGTCAGAGGGTGGCAGGGCTTTGCAGCACCTGAGCCTATGTAGCCAAGTCAACCTTGTGTAGCATGTGGGGCAGGGAGAGGCAGTGGGGCTGGGGAGCAAGGGAAACTCGTTTCCAAGCTTTCTGAAGGCTTGGAGTTTGGTCAGAGGACATTTGGCTGGCAGGGAGGGAGGTGGTTCTCATTTTATCCTAGAAAAACATAGTAGAGTCTCCTAGTTGATGCTTTTTCTTTTTGGTGTGAACACTTCAGATTTTGAGAACTCAACATCATGGCTCTCTATCTCTCTTCTTTGCAGTGAAACAAACAGTGATGCTATAGCAGGCTGTTCTGGACAGCTTCCATCCCTGAACCAAAATCCAACTTTTTTCCACTCATACCAGTGTGAAATGGGCAAAGCAAGCCTATATAGAGCTAGTGGAAGTGAGGGGAGAACCAAGCCCAGATTTGCTCTTTCTCTCTGTCCTTAGAGGTCTATCATGCTACTTAACACACCAGTTACAGCTCACATTTGTTTTACTTTCACAGTTCTGACTTAAATGCTGGCCTTGCCGTAGTCCTGTACACTGAATATTTGTCAGCAGGGCAACCAGAGTCTATTGTGAGGTTCACACATAGTTCCAGTCCAGCCCTTTGCTCCCTTCATCTGCCAGAGTGGAGAGGAAGATGATGCTCCTGAGCTGGTCAGAGGAGAAGGCTTCTTGCTTCTCTCTTCCTTTTTGGCACAGTTCCTCCCCATCACAGCCCAGAATAAAAGGAATCAAGACAAAGCTGGGCTCCCAGGGTTTTTCACTAACATCTCTTAGACATCCTCTTTTGTACTCCCATGACATTTTACCTTGTAGACAGAGACAGCTTCCATTAACCATGAAAGACTTAGCAATTGGCTAGCTGTGCAACAAGGGCCCTGGCATAGAAGATCTCTAGCRTACTGCTGGTATAAAACCACAAATAAAAAATAAAGTCCCTATCTCAATCCTATCCTCACAAGAAGAAGCAGAGAAGGGTGAGAATTGTGTCCCCAAGGCATCGTTCCTCCATGCTTCTTTTGAATCACCTCTCCCCTCCATCACTTGGAGGAGGACACAGGGATGAATGGACATGTGATGTGGATAAGGATGCTCTTCACCTGTGGGGATGTGTGTGGCTTTCTGCAGGAGGCAACAAATGAAGCCAGTAGAATCTTGATCCAAGCTAAACAAAAGGAGACCATTCCTTGAGCAAACTGTGGAGCTTCTTGCCAATAGATATAGTGGCTGTTAAAAATTTATGTGGACTCAAGAGGAGGCTGTAGGGAAAAAGGAGYAGGTTTTAGTACAAGGTTGAATGTGTATCAGAGAACTGCTGTATTGACATCTCGGTCTAGTTTGACTGCCTTATTGTATTTGTCCAGTTAGGAGAAAATTGACCATTGTCCACACACCTTGGGATTGGGGAGGGGGCCGGCCGGGCAGCTTGGCCTTGTTCCTTGCGAGTAAAGTCCAAAGAGGACCCCTGAGCAGAGGAAAGCCATCTCAAAGGGGTGATACAATGGCAGATTACAGGGAGTCCCTGGGGTATCATTGAGTTGTCCAGGCCTGGTCAGCTCAAGCATTAGCACTCTTTGTGCTGCCTATTCCCCTCACAACCTCTGCATCGCAGGAAACCTGAGCTGCCCTTTCCCCATAAACCCCACATTTGTGTCAGAATGGAGTCATTGACAGGTTGACCTTTTATTCACATGATCAAATCCCCGGGAATTTTTCTGTAGGCATTTTGATCCCACAGCATGTCAGTGGTAGCCCGGAAAGGGATAGGCTCTGTCCCAGGGTGCMCAAGGTCTGAAGAAGCTGAGGGTCTATTCAGTGGAAGAATATCCCAAGCCAGCAGGTGGGACATGGGAGCCCTTAATCTCAAATCATTTTTCTTTCTGGCATCCTTTCTTTTGTTTTGAATTATTATTATTACGTCCAGCAGTGAGGCATGGGCTTGCCGCCTGGGAGAGCGATATTATTCACCTCCTTTTGTGCATGGTACCATGTTTGAATTGAGAAACAAAGCCAAGCAGCTTGTGCCTCCTGTTGGAAGCCTTCCTATCCCGCTGGGGATCCGGGACCTTTTCATCTCAGCCCATACACTCCATAGGCTTCTGCCTCTTCCCATCTTTAAGTCTTTAGTAAATATCATAAAGAAGAAAATAAAAGATATTCCCAGGGCTCAGAAGTCTTACCTACACTACAGTAAAGAGGGGGAAAGAAATAGAAAGCAGACGTTTAGCCTCGTTTTATCATTTTTTGCCCAGAGCTTTGAAAATCTAAATATATTTTGCTTCACTTTATAGACTGGTTGCTCTTTGGAACAGTGTCACCTATTCCCTTTTGCGTGCAAGTTTGCATTGGTGGGATCTGGATCCCAAGCCAGGCTCCTATGCCTATGGCAGGATGAAGTGGTCATTGGATGCAGCCGTGAGACATAAAGCAAAGCRCTGCAAGGCAGCTACCTGTCTAAGTGCATCTGATCCAGAGATGCTGAGGGACCAGCACCACTGCTGATGGGCAGTGAAAAGAGGGGGCTCAGCCTCTCTGGAAACCAATTAGAGACAGTTCAGCCTCAAACTGGCCACCTTAGAACAGAAATGTACATTAATGGGATGACAGAAAAACAAAAATGGGTGAAATACGTCCCAGTCCTGGTGCAGAGAAAGATAGATTGCTACTAATAAGGGAGCTGTTTACAAATATTAAATCTTTTTAACATACTATTTCAAATCGGATGTGAATGCTTGGAGGAAACTCTTCCCCTTCCATGAAGATTTTTCAATATCTAATGCAAGGTAATTGAAAATAAGACAGAAATATTTCCCTTTTTGTTTTAAATTCAAATTTTTGGCTTGACTTGGCTTTCAAAACCCCAAATGAAACCATTTCAATTTGAAATAAAAACAGAAATGTTTCTATTCCATTTAGGTGTTTTTCATTGGAAAATAAAAATACTTCATACAAAAATCTCCATCAAAAGTGTTACTCTTGTGATTTTTTTTTATCAAACATATATACTTCAAAAATAAGTTTTAGATTTGACACTCAGGTAGGTTGGCAAGAGACAGAATTTAACTTCCTAGCTCTGGTCTCAGGATCTGACAATAACTGCTGTTGCACAATTCTTTGTTATTTCCTATCCAGCAAAAACTCCATGGCAGTAGGTTTTCTGGCATAGATTTGGGGGAAGACGCTTCTTTATGTGAATAATGATATTCACATGCAGTTGTTATTCATTCATTCCTCTTTGATGCTTCTTTTCCCTTTAAAAACATTTCCAGGACAGTTTTCCAGTTTTGTTCCTCTAATGTCCTTCTGGACAGCAGTTATTGGCCCCTGGTTCCCTTCTGTGACTGGAGGGTAACAGAGGTGCTGGGTGCTCCCAGCATTTTCTCTGAGGTGCCTCAAGGTAACTTTGCACAGTTGCTTACCTATGTCTCCTGTGCTGACAATTGTCACATAAGAGATGTTCAGCTCTGCTCCAACAAAGTCGATGACACAGGGACTGGTTCCCAGCACAAGGACTATCCTCCACAGGAGATGTGGGGAAGACTGGAGAAGGAGTAGCAGGTGCAGACCACGCTGAGAGCCTCTCCCACCAGCGTCAGAGCAGGCAGAGAGATGCTACAGTTTACTGAGGTCATGATCACACACACTACCAATAACTAATCCTTAAAGAAAACTGGGGACAACCCAGAAGCCAACAATTTGTCCATGCAAATAGCTGTATAATTAGGAGCTCACAAAAAAAATATAGCCTATTCTCTGCTCCTCCCTGAGGAGCAGAAGGGCTTAAACTCTCCATGACTCTCATTTTCAGTACCTCATTCAGCTGGCCTGTGCCCAGGTCTCTGCTGGTACAAGTACAGCTGGAAAAGAAATGAATTCGCTGCCCTGACTGCTTAGAAAAGTTACAAGAAAATGAATCTTGCTCTCTAAGAGCACAGGAGGAAATCAGTGCTCTCTCACACTCCCAAGTTATCTGGCTGGTTCTTACTATTGTGTGAATGACAGATACACAGCACTACACCAGCAGCACTATCTCGCAGGAGATCTGTAACATGAGGTATTGCTAATAACAAAAGAAGCTGTTGTTACTTTAACTTTAAAACTTTGCCCAGTATCGCTGGATTGTTTTAAAGCTTTTCACTCGGGGGTGTGTGGGTGAGGGTTCATGTGTGCATGTTTATCAGTCCAGTTAGGAACATAATTTGAATGGCTTCTCTTAAGGTTTGGATACAGCTCAGTAGAGCTCTGCAGGTTCCCTGAGGACTCTAATAATTGGTACATTTGATTTACTTCATTATTTCTAAGTTTTCCAGCTCTAACGCCAAAGGAGCCTGCGTTCTATGTAATTATTACTCAAAACTTTGAAAACATTAAGTAGGAAAAATAGTCCATTAAATAACTAAGAAGAAAATTAACAAGTGTGAATTATGGCTCTGCCCTGTGGTTTGACTGTGATGGGTTTGTTCCATCCATGGAGAGATCTCAGAGAAGGGTAGGTTGAGTGGGTTGCTTTGCTTAATCTCTTTGCTGTCAAAGTTACAGTCCCTGGAGAATGCAGATCTATAGAGAAATGTGCCTACCCTTTGAAACGCAGTGCACATGCCCAGCTCCTAGCAAAGGACTTTTGTTCTGCTCTGATTTATACAGTTCTCCAGGGCAAAGAGAAGTGGCTGTCATGGTTGCAAGGATTACTCACTACTGGAGGGAAGGGTGGACTATGCGAGAATAGTTTGTTCTCTTGACCGGGCACGGAAATCCTGCACCCCCTTCCTTGCTCTTCTTCTCTCTGCCCTCCCTGCCTCTCACCCAAAGGAGGACACTGGCTCCCAAAGTGGGCAGCTGTTACACACTCTGGAGTTAGTCAGAGCTTTGCACTAAGGCTGGGCAGAGCCAGCTCCACTCTCTGCCAGTGAGGGGCTTCACAGAGGCTGACATAGACATTCCTCTCTTGCTCTTGTCCTGTTACATCTGGGCAGACAATGCCCTGAGAAATGGAGCACCTTGAGTATGACTCATGCTCCTCATCCAGGGGCTAGAAGGGAGATATCCAGCCCAAGCACCTCACCCGGAGGCCCCTCTGGGTGGTGGAGAATAGGCACTGCAGAGAATGACTTATTCCACCATCCCTGGACACTCTTCTGAGGGTGGACTAAACCACCCCAAAGGTGGCTTCTTCTCTCCCTTGTCTTTAAAGGGGAATTTGGTGTGCCTAGCTCAGACATAGACACACATTACCTCGCCACATAATTAGCAGACCATAGCCTGTAAAGCATGCAGACCTTCAGCACTGTTCACAATTTGTCTTGTCCACTTAATACATTTTGTCTGTAAGTTCTCTGTGGCCAGCATCATCTTCTAAATTTATGTATAGCATCTAGTACAGTATGGCCCAATGGATTGAGGTTTCTAAGTGCTACTTCAATGCAAGTAGAGCCTGTGGGTCTGCTCCTCATGTGCAAGGATGTCTTAAAGGATTTCTAGAAGAACTCTGCTCTTGTGAGTATAGTGGAGGGCTCATGCCCACCCCACAGAGCAGAGATGCTTCAAAGGATGCAGTTCATCTATCTAAGAGTCACTTGCCAGTAAAGCCGACTCACTTGTTCTGGGTAAGGACGTGACTTCACTTATCTGCTCCCTAGGTTTTTCTGCTTGTTTATTTTGTTTTCATCTGAGGAGGAGGAGGAGGGTGGTGTCTCCACATGTACAATGCCATCCACCTCTGAACTCTAGAGCCAGAAGTCATTTTCATGCTCTATAAATTTTATTGGAAAATCTGTTTCGCTTGGGGGCTTTTATTTTTATTCTTCCCCAATAACACACCATGAAAGAGCTCATTAAAAATCAAGCTCCTCATCCTGATTAATCCCTCCAAGTAGGCAGAGGTGACACATGCTAATGACATTTCCAGCCAGGCTTGTCCCCTGAGACTCCTGCTGCTATTGCAGGCTGAGTATTGCTGAAGGAGACAGCGTGTTGGATGTCTGAAAGGTTTCTCTTGGCTGCAGCATTCATTTGTACTGAAGAAATGCCTGCAGGAGCCAGGCATTTGCTGTCTTTCAGGCAGGCCTAGGAGACTTTGTTCTCCAGATGCATCTCATGGACTGTCTCCTCCTGTGAATGTACTGTGTTCCCAGCCTCTGGAAGGGCTTGTAGAAGAGGAGGAAGGGACATCCCTGGCATCTGAATAGATCCCTGCAGCACGTATCAAGCTGCTGACCAAGGACTTCTCTGAAGCCTCTGAGCGCCTGTCTATATGAGGCTGTTTTGTTAACCTCAGACTGCTGCTTGGCCCCTGCCAAAGCTCTGATGTTCTTGGAAAACACCAGGCTAACAAGACGCCTTTCTGAAACAACAGCTGACTTCACAAACTGGCCTCCATTGGTTAAGTGATCGCCCGTCCCCAGCAAACAGGAGGAAGGCAGATCTCCTTAGATTTCGTGTGATCACCTCTCCCCATCATCACCTGGATTTGGCCTTGGGGAGATCTACCTCTACTCTAAACCCTTCTTCACCGCTTTCCTCACAAGCCATGCTGGACTGCTTGTGAAAGTCCTGGTAAACAGGTTTAGTTTTATCATTTTTGTGGGGATCTAGAGCTGAAACCTTGTTCTGCCCCTCCCTGATGGAAACCAAGAGCCTTATCTAGCTGGAGAAAGGAAGTACCAAGGATGTTCCCAAACTGAGTAAAGGACCTGCCTGGGACCAGCCAGGGCATGTTGAATAGAAGGAAAACCGTTCTCAGGAGATGTTAAGCAGCCTGGGCTGTACCAACATTTCTCTGCCTGCATTCAGCTACACAGTGACACAAGGTAGAAAACAGGCAGAAGAAAGCATTTACATCCTTCCAGCTTTCCCTGCCCTCATCAAACATCCAGTCTTTAACACAAAGAGTGCGTCACCTAAGTCTTGACGTGTACCAGCAAGACACTGACTCTGAACAGCTTTGCTGTCCTTTGAGGGTCTTGGCCATTGTGGCCAAGAAACATAAGGTCTCTGTAATGCTTTGTTGGGTCAGGAATAAAGTGAATTTGTTGAAAGAAAGTTACCACATTATATAAGTAAGAAAAGGCAAATTGTATTTAAACTGGCACAGGGTAGTTGTTTTCACTTAAACAGAGCTATGCACAGAACATAGCTCATAGCTGCTTCTTCGGTGAGGTCTTGTTCGTTTTGGCCTGACTAGCTGTAGGTCAGGGAGGTAAAGCTGCAGTCAGCCTGCGGGGGAGGCAGGGGAAGGGAAGGGAAGGGAAGGAAGAAGTAGAATAGTCCTCGCAGAGCCAGGGACTCTTCCTGATGTTAGTGGGCACAGCYCCACTCTGGTTCCCCTGCTGATACCATCTCCCAAACAACTAATGCAAGGCTCTGCCTTCTTGCGTCTGGCCGGGGCCAACGGGGGCAGTCCCAGCCTGCACTGAGTGCAGGGGTTGCCCTGATCCTCTCTGCCCTGATCACTTCCAGGTTGGTAGCTCAAAGGATCCCTTACAGATAAACCAAATCTGGTAATCCCAGCACCACCCTGGTGTGGGTTTGAGCTGAATTCAGGCTCCAGCACAGAGCTGGTGCTCTGGAGCCAATTTTGCTACCTCAGGGCTTCCGCCAGTTGAAGGTGTTAATAGCGAACAGGAGTAGGACACAGAGGACAAGAGTATGTCTGAAACCTCCTGAGCATCCCCATGTGCATGCAGAGCTTGGAAGAGGTGCCTTCACTGCTCAGTACCATGAGTCCTCATGCACAGAGCTGGGAGGTCCACAGCAGGCAGGAAGAGGTGCTGGGAGCCTATAACACAAAGACACATGTATAGACCAGAAGGGTGTATATAGTTCTCTTTCAGAAACCACACCAAGGAGTTTCTGTAAGAGGGGGGCAGCTTAAAGTTTCAGGAAGCAGAGCTGGATCTGGTGGGAGCTGCAGCCACTTCCATGCTCAGCATGTCTTTCCCATGAGACAGCTGGTATGCAGCTCTCAGGACTGCTCTGCCTTTCTGCTTCTGTTTTCTCTGCCCAAAGCAGGAGCAATGCAGCTTCTCATCTGCTCAGTCTTGCCTGCGGTGCTGAGAAGTCTTCAGTTGTGTTGTGTCTTGGGAGGGTACAGAGTAGTAGATCCACAAGCAGGATCCAACAGCCAGAGATAATTGAGAGTTGGCTGCATAAAACATGTGCGGGATAGGACTGAAGAAACAAGTCATAAATGCAATGTTTGGCATAAGGAACGTATTCCACTCACTGCTGATCATTTGAACTATTTCAAAGGTCTCTCCATTTATCTTTAAATTGCAGAGAGACACATTGTCTTGCAGGTCGATTGAGTTCAGAGCAGTGCGCCAATAAGAAGTTAGGCATGCTGCCCTGGGAGGGATGTCTTTCAGATGAAGTGTACAAGGTCTCTCCCATTTATAGCCACAGGAGATGTAATACCATTGTAATGGGAGCTATTATAGCTCTAGAATGGGGAATGTAACTAAGACTGGAGGAAAAAAAAAGAAAGAAAGAAAGAAAAGGCAAATTAACTTTGGGAAGAAAGTGGTGAAAGGCACTAGTTGTGGAAGGGGATAGGACAGGGGTCTTTTTTACTTGATGTGTCTGAAATAAGATGGAAGAAGCACTGGCAAATTTGAAGATAATTTCAGCAGGACCGGGGTGGGGGGGGGAGGAGAGTGTGCTTTTCTAGCTCTTATTTTTGTGTCCCAGCAAAGCGAGCTGTGAGATCCCTGCCTGCATTATCTTGGGTGGCTGAACCAGCCTATGTTAAAAGGAGGTGAACATAATATAATGGAGTTCAACTTTGTTTTTGTGCTGTGTGGTTTATTCAGGAGGATTATAGGCGCTTTTCAGCCTGTTACCACCTGGAGAGGCAAACACAAGGGAGCACTGGTCGGAATAGGCTACCCACGGAGCAGCCATAGATCTGCTAGAGCCAAAGTTGCAGAAGGTTAAAAATGATATGGTCAGAATCCGGGGTGGAGGCAATTGCACAGGCAGGGGGACATGGCAGGCATACATGGCCAGCAGAGCAGAGCAAAAAGGTTTGGAGTCGTCCACTGAAGAAAGCCCAGGGGGGCAGTTAGCTGTTCTGAGGCCCTTTGTGTGATACARCTGCGAAACCGAGCTTGAATAAGACCTCTCTTAAGTAAACCATCTCTTGGTCTTTTTCTTGAAGGAAAAGAGGTGAATCTCATAAGCAGTAAACGTGAGGAGAAGTTCAAGACTAACAGGTCTGGGCTAAGGATTGGTACGGTCAAGGGAAAGAAACCATCYGCCTTTGCTGCTAAGGGTATTATCATTACCGAGGTGATAATGGCAGATGTATTCACCATAGATGAACTCCAAAAGCTGGAGTCACCTAGAGAGCATCAGCACCTGTGGGCCAGGCATTAAGGACAGTGCCATTTCTCAGCACTGACACAGCCCCAGTGCAGTGTTTGAGTGCCCTACAAGAGGGGAAGGAGTTGCCTCATACTCCTTTGAGGTGGAGGGAGTAGGCAGGTGCCATCTCGGGTTCACAGGATGGGCCTATGTTGCCAGAGCTGATGAAAAGCACCCCAAATGGCCACTGCAAGGCAGAAAATTGAACACCCTTTGCTCAAAGAGCAGCTCAGCGTCCTAAACCCGCAGACAGCCTCCTCGCCTCTGGCTGCTCTTAATGCAAGGGCTTTTCCACCCAAGTAGGGTCCCTGGGCTTCAGTTTGATTGACGTTTAGTTGGGGCTGCTTTTCCTGAAAGATTAACCTTTTCAGTTTATTACAAATGAAATCTCAGCGGCAATGAGCACAAAGGTTGTTTTAAAGGGCTTATCGTTAATGAAGCCTCATTAGGAGTGTGTATCATTTGGATGATAAGCTTGCAGTCTCCTTGCAGCTCTACTGCCAAGGGCGGGCAAGACGGGAAGCAGGGCAAGCAACACTGGGCACCACTAGGGGCTGATGCTATCGAGTTCTGAATCCTTTCAAAGGGCTCATTGAGAAAACGGACCATTTAGGGCAGTGTTCATTTGTCTGGTCTCATGTTGAGGGGGTAATGACAGATACTGGCTGCCCAACTGCAGGCTAATCTCACCTCAGCTTCACAGCAAGAATTATGCCCTCGCCATTRGCCAAGGACACACCTGCTACGGTTTCACGTTGCCTGGCAGTGCCACTGTGCTGATCCCTCAGGCATTTATTCTACCACACACAGTCCCTGCTGTTGGACACAGCCATCCAGCCATCAAGGAACAGATTCAAGGGAAAATGATCCAGTAAAAGTAAAAAAAAAGTAAAAAAAAAAAAAAAACTAGTTAAATTATCCAAAAAAGATGTAGGAAACGCCTTCTGCCTGAGGGAAGTTGAATCACATCTCCTAGGTGCATATTCAGACCTTTCAGCTTAAGGAAAACCAACAACTTGTTTTTCATCTGGGACACTCCTAATCCATCGTGCTGTGTAGCTGTCCAAACAGAGGGGAAAGGTCCATGTCTGTCCATGCTGTTGCTGTAGGAATACCCTCCACTGACAGCCACTGGCACAGAGGGACACAGATCCCACTCCATGGTCCAGAAAGGCAGCAGAAGCATTGCCAGGAYGTGACATGAGTCCTGATTTCTGGAGTGCCATGGGGATGCTCTGCTGTCAGGCCATGGGCTGCATGTCTGCAAGCTGCCCTGCTCTATGTCAACTCCAGGTCCCTCTAACCCTGCTGAACTAGGACCACACTCTGCRTGTGGCTGTCTGGCTCCAGAGCTAGGCTGCAGGAGCTGGCCCAGCAGGCCAGGCTGTGGTGCCCGGTGTGGCAGGAGAGATCTGCTGCGTGCCACCAATTTTAATCCAGGGAAAAATGTGCCCCAGTGACCAGCAGTTTGGCAAAGAGCCCAAGCAGCAGTCAACAGCGAGTAGCTGTATATAGCAGTCCCATCKCTGGTCCCTGGGCAGAAATGTCCTGCCCCTAGAGTACTCCATCTTTGTGTCTTCTTTTCACTGGCAAATACAGCTCAAACAACCTTGCACGTGCTGCTGGCTCCAGTGCTGTTTTCCCTGTGTTCCTGGGGATTGGAGGCAGGCAACTTGGGACAGGCTGAACATGCAACAGGGCTTAGCCATGCCAAGGATCCTGGCTAATGGCACCAGCTCATCTCAAACCCAAAAAAAGATTCAGTGTGAGGCTGCAGTAGATACTCCAATTTCAGATTATAAGTGTCAGTTTAGTTATCTTGTCAACAAAAGCAATAAATAAATCCAATTCTCTAAATACTACAGCAGGAAAGACTCTACTTTGCTGTTTTGTAAGGGAGAAGGAGTTTTCTCCCTCTGGGGGGTGTGCTTGGTCGTAGGTGAAGAAGATTTTAGTTCCTGGAGGGGTCATCAGAGAGAGTTTTAGGCTGGCTGTCCTTGTTTGCTTTTGCAAGGAGAAGCCAGGTTTGCTCTCCTAGTGAAGATAAGTTTGCTTCTTTGCTTGTAACTGGAAGTTCACAGGTCTTTCAGGTGAAAACAGGCATTTTACCAGTGGAGTCAGTAAGCATCCTGTGTTGACTGCCAGATCATGAGTTCAAAACCCTGCACAACAGCCGGAAAACACTAAAGGCCAGATTTAAGCCCATAAGAACTTAAAAGAACTTCAGCTTTGTTCAAGGCTGAGAATCCTCTTTGCATCTCAGAGGGATCCTGATGGCAGCTTCTCCTTTCTTTAAAGCCCTTGTTAGAATGACTATTGCTCCTGATCTCTCCTGCTAATCCTGATGCTATGACAAGGTGATATATCGGTGGGTGTCAAAGATTCATTTTCCTTATCTAAATGCTACAGTCCTTGTTTTTGTGGTTTCTAAAGACATTGTTTCCTAATGTAGGAACATTCCTTTAGGCCCTAAGCGTTCCCTGACATCAGCGTGAACACTGTGCGCTGGAGCAGCCCTTTGGTTTACAAACATCTGGGATCCTAGGAAATGCCGCATATTCCTGCCTGTACTCGACTGTCTGTTAACGCTTATAAAATTATGTTTATTTCCTGCCGTGAGGATCAGGCTTCAGCTCAGGGTTATTTCCAGGGCTGTGGCGAGCTTTGTGCCAGAGATGCAAACCGTGGCAAACAAGTACTTAAAAGCCTTGTGTTCAGCAGTGGGCAAACCACAGACACTTCAGAGGTTTGGCTTGGGAAACTGGTTGCCCAAAGGAAGGCAAATGAAACCAAYGTACACTGGAGCTCTCAGAGCTGCTGTGAAGCAGGGTGTGGGGTGGGGAATGTTGTCCTGCTTGGTTCCAAGGCCACTGGCAGGAGAGTGACATCTTGCCCAGGTAGGATAGCTGCTCCTGTCATACTTTGAGGATACATCTGGGCCTCCCCAGAAGGTGGCTGGTGGCCTACAATACCAGCTGGCCCAGAAACATGGCCCCAAACACTGCAGGCGGGATTTTACACTTCAACTTCCACTGCAGTCAGGATTTTGGAGCTAAGGCGATGTTTCTAGGCCTCTCCATGATCCTCAGGCTGGCTTCAGCATGAACAAAGGCAGAGGTAGGGTTTTGTTTTAGTCTACTCTAACTGCCTCCCAGGCCACAAGGCTCATTTTAAATCTTGCTCATTGTGTGGGTTTAGGCAGGTCGGGTTGGTCTGCAAGTTTCTCTCACTGCTTGAGGGATCCTTGATCCCAGGGTGTAGCTCCCCAGCCCTGCACTCCTGAGGAGCAGAGCCGAGAGTGGGCGAGAGTCTGCGGCTGAGGCRAAGCTGGGAAACTGCAAAAGCATTTCTGTCTGGAGGTGGACTTTAGCTCAAGCTTGTTTCCCTTTCCTTGCCAAAGCATCTGCTGTCCTGCACACTTCCCTTCCCCCCTATTCCCACCAGAATTTCAGACTACAGATACATTTTATCTGATCCCCCTCCCCCCCCCAAAAAAAAAAAAAAGAAAAAAAACTCCACTTAGTATGATTGTTTGTGGCTTGATTTCACTCCTCTAGTTACCTTGAGATGGCCCTGGCCTTGCAGTGCCCTTTCTCAAAGGAAAAACAAAATGATGCATTTGAAAATGTCCAAACGRGTATTTCTAGCAGCCTAACAGGGAAATTAGCTTTTCTTTACATCTAAAGGYATTCACCATGGTTTTGTGAATAGTTTCAGTTAGTCCCAAGCTGAATTTATCAGTTACAAATTGGTTTGGCTGGAAAACATCCTCTGGCTGAGTCAGGAGCCTGTGGCCTTGAGGCCAGTTGATCTGGGTCCTGTGACAATCTGTGGTTAGGTGATGTAGGACTGTGAATTTGCAAATTGTGCCCTAATTGCTGAAAATACTTGAAGCCAAGTGAAGAACTCTGTTAAGTTCTTCACTTCTCCTAAGAAGGAGCCTTTAGGAGGATACACAGGCAGTCTAACTGTTCCTGGGGCTGAGCAGATCCGATGGTCTCGGGTGCCTGTAAGATCTTTTACATATCTAAGAGCAAGACAAGGCAGGACACCATGGGAGATGATGCTGGGACACATCTTGCCCAGCATTGCGATACCTTATTGCTCTACAAGTCAGAGATGGAAATGGAAGAAAACCCCAAAACTCCAAAGTTGGGTCTCTGCTTAGACTGTAACCTATGTCTGTATTAGTATTTTAAACTGTCAGCACTGTGAACACCCCCTCACGCTGGGGCTAGTTTAAACTACTGCATGGCGGGGAACACATTCATCCCAGATCATGGCAATGTGAGAATTTCAGGCTCTTCCTTCCCCTTGTCCCTCCACTATAAACCTACCTCAGCCAGCCTGGTTTAGCAGCAAGACATGTGAGAGGCCTTTCATCCTGCTCATGTTCATGCAGCTGGCTCAAGCTGCCAAGCACTGCCACTCAGGTCAGAAGCTCTCCTTGGCCCAAATAGGTCAAAGCGACTCCAGGCTGGAGCAGGAAGGAAAAGCAAGAATGTCCTGCAAGCAGACACTTCCTTCACAAAGGGAGGAAAAAAGAGGGCAGAGACCTGAAATTAGAAATGCAGGTCAATGCTGCTGCTATCAGTAGTCCAGCAGCAACACAGCCACATCATTCTGGGTTAGGTTCGACAGCGTTCAGCATCCTCAGCTCCTGCAAGGCCAAGGGCAGTTCCACATCTCACAGAATCAGGTCCTTCACTAACTAAGCATTGTTATGGAAAACTTCTTGCCGAGCCCTGTGAAGTAATGCAGAATTATTCTGTGGCCATGCTGGAATGCAGTAACCAGGAGTTGTTTTGAGGTCAGAAAGGAATAAGTCTTTTGCAGACAATTGACGTTGTTATTAAAAACATCCACAAGAGAGAGGGGGGAGGGAGGTCCTCCTTCCTGTTTGGGAAATATTTTCTCACTGCGCCCATCAAACAAAAGAATTCTGTATGAAAAAATGAATTTTTCTGTATGAATTCTGGGGCACACGTGCCTGAAAATGAACCACAGCAGGATCAGAGGTTTGGCTCAGAGCAGCATCCAAGACTCAAAAGCAGAGGCTAAATTAAAATACAGGGGTCCTTCCTCCCAGTTGGTTGCTGTAGCTAGAGGAAATGCAGTTTCCTTAGAAGAAATGCAATCTTCTCTCCACAACACTTGGGCAAAATTCATAAACTTCAGCTGAAGCCTGGAGGAGGTCTCCCACTGAGATGGACTTGCTGTAAGCCTCACACAGCTGTGACTGCAGGAAAGTGGGGATCACTTCAAAAAAAAAAAAAACAAAGAAACCCCAAATGAATGGATTAAGCCTGTCACCCTGCCCTGCATATCATTAATCTTCTAGCCTTGGGCAAGGAGTTTTTCCAACCATGTCCCTGAGCAGTAGCATCTTACCTCAGATGTGACCAGCTAAAAGCAGCTATATCATGTGGCACCATTAGGTTACATCCACTCTCTTGCTGCAAGCAGCAAATCTGGCTGTCCACAGTGTTGGTGTTACCTGGTCCTCAGCACATTGTTGGTTTGGAGCAGCTCTCCTAGACAGCTTCCATCCAGGACTGGGGGTCAAGCATCCAGAGACCACACTCGCTGGGCAATTTAGGCAGATAAGGGATGGGGTAAAGGGAGTCCAACAGGATGAATCTGTGTTGAAAAATGTCCCTGATAGGTTAAATTTAAGTTATAGACACAACTATAGGGTATTTTTGGAGGGGAATGTAATGTGCTTGTGATTGCCTTCAGGATTTAGGAGGACATAAACCCTCAGTTCCCGCTCAGGCCACACCAATGACCATGCGAGTACCTTGTAATGCTCCCTCCTTGCACTGGGCTTGTTACTTGTTGCAGGTTGAGCTCTGGGATAAATAACACCTTCTAGGCCAACATCCCTTCCCCATCACCACAGTGATGRTTCTGAATCAGGCCCAGATCCTGGACCAAAGGCTTTCTCTCCAGGTGGAGGGCTGGGTGGTTTTAGGGACAAAGTGTTCCAACTCTTGTCCTGAGTGGCATAAAYCTGTTTCAAAACATCTTAGCCATCTACAGTGCTGTGTGGGGTAGGCAGGAGCTGTGGAACTCAGCTGTCCATGCATGTCGCCTGTCCTAGCTGGGAAGCTGTCCTCAGTCATCCTGGCAAATTTACTAGGGATGTTGCCCTGTCTAGCTGCAGCCCTAGTGAACAGGTTTGAAACATTCCAGATCTGCAAACTGTGCCAGGGGCAATCTAAGCTGTGGAGCTAATTGCCCATGATAAGCTAATTAAATGGGTCTGATAAAATCTGCTTCTCAGGCTCAGGAGCGTGCTGCAGTAATGGCCTTCCTTGGAGACAGGGGCTCAATTAGACCCCCTGTGCCACTGATCCTCCTTCTCCTCCCCTGCCATCAAGAACTTGTCAACACTTTTGCTTTGGCCTGGGCTGTTTCATCATCATTCCCCATTACTTTCTTGCCCGACGTGGCTTTTGACAGTGACCCTGGGGTTACGTGTGTGAGTGTAAGATGCTGGCACAGGCTTTCATAGCTGCACATTGCTTTAATCAGTGGATACCAGAAAGCTTTAAAAGTATTTGTGATGTGAGGTTAGGAGAGAGGGGATTCTAGCACCCTCCTAGGGTATCTACCCCTGGGCACTGGGCTAAGACTCCCCAAGTCTGAGCTAAAATGAAAAGCAAAGAGTTTCCACAGTAGTAAGCAACCATTACAACCCTGATGCATGTGCAGCTTTGTGCATTTGGGCTGTCATGTCAAGCTCTTCTCTAAAGCCCTGCTTGGTCACCATGAATGCTGTCACATCCAAAGATGTCCTGATTAAACAATTCAAGTTCTTCTTGCCCTGCTTCAGCTTCAGTAAATTGTCGACTGACTTTGCCCAGGCTGTCTCCTCTGCAGCTGGATAAAGCATAGCAGGGAACATCCCAGTGTGTTATCTCCTCTGCAGACCAGAGAGGTTGGAATAGTGCTGAAGACAGAGCAGTGGCATGGATAAAAGAGTAGTAAAGGTCAGGTTGGCCAAGGAAGAGTCCGAGTGCTGTGGTGTGCGCAGTAATTTCTCTCAAGCAGGAGAGCTTGGAAATCCCTATATTTAATTAGGTTTTATCCAGATTCAATCCTTCAACCCCCCTCCTCTCAAAAAACAAAAACAAAAGACACAAACCCCCCCCCCAAAAAAAAAAAAAAAAGAAAAAGAAAGAAAGAAAAGAAAAGAAAAGAAAAGAAAAGAAAAGAAAAGAAAAGAAAAGANAAAGAAAAGAAAAGAAAAGAAAAGAAAAGAAAAGAAAAGAAAAGAAAAGAAAAGAAAAGAGAGAAACAAACAGCCCCAGAAAGGCTTCTAGTCATCAAGGCCATCAAAGTTTCCCTAAGACCCTCTTAAAAGCATGCAGTTATCCTTGATATTACTGGCCCATGACTGGGCAGTGCAGGGCTGCTGCATTTCCAGGTGCATTGGTCATTGCCCGAGGGGGACCGTAGGTCCAGRTTTGCTAGTTTTACTTCAGAATTGCCTAGATGTCTGCCTACTTCATCCCTGATCACACTAGAATGACTCGTTGAGATAAAAGAGTGGCTGGGTCAGCGTGAGAGCATTTCTGGTTCACTCCGTTCCCAGCCCTGTACCACCTCAGGGCATTTGGAGAGATGCTGAGCCTTGCAGAGCAGGGACCTGAGAATCCTTCACAGGGTGTGTGCTGGTGTTGGCTGGTCCTGCTGGAGTGATAGTTATGGAAAAACTCATCCTCTGTGTCCATAGGGGCTAGGTCCTGGAAATACTGGAGGTTTGGGTTGTCTGAGAAGCTGAGCACCATTGCCTTGCATTGGAGTTGATGGCATAGGACCCAAAAGAGACAGGAGCGTGGCAGGTTGTTGCCGTAATGCCTTCCGCATGAAAATAGTACCTCAGCAGCAGCATATCTACTTTTGGCACCAACTGACAGCAGCCAGCTGCACTGCATTCATGCAGCCAGCCCTGCTTCTCCTGGGACCAATATTGCCTTCTTGTGGCTTTGTTCTTTCACTGTGTGTCTGTCCATACCCACCCATTCCTCTTGTCCTGTGCAACCAAGCAGGAGCTACGTTTTTGCCTTCTGAGCCCTCAGGACTTTGTTCCATGGAAGGAAATCCTGGGAGGAAGGAGTGGCTAAAGCACTAGCTTCAGTTATAGGACATTTGGCTTGAAGTCCCTACCCCATGCTGCCCAACACCATGTAGTCCTAAGGTCCTATGATCCCAAAGATACTTAAATTTCCAGCTCCTTGGTTTTCTCTATTAGGAGCCTCTGTGGTTAGAGACAACAATTTTTCTGTAYCTTGTTTACCTCATCTATAAAAGTGGATAATAACTGTATCCTGTTTTGGGGAGATGACAGCAGGATTTGTTAGGACCTGAACATGTAGGACTGTGAGATTCCCCAACAGTTTGGCACTTAAGGAGCATCAGGACTGATAAATGATCATCACTTGCACATCACTTAACAATATCACAGACCTGTCTCTGGGGTGAACTTTCAGCCAGTGCAAACTATCACTAGTCTGCTGCTAGGCAGATGAAAGGAGAGGTAGCATATCTCATGGCAGTCATAGGGAAGGTGAGAAGGCAAAATACCATTTTCCAGGTGGAAGTGTGTGCTGGACATCTGATCTGACAGTCTTACTCTTGTGGAAAGTGTGATATGGCTTTTTAATGTTCACAAGCACTGGGACCTTGATAGTTAATGTGACAGGACAGCTCGCCTTGTATCATGGATCACATCACTCAGAAACTCCTTAACAGGGAGAAGACCCTGCACTCACTCCTTGGCCGTGTTGGCAACCAGCTCTCCGTGACCTGCTCAAGCTGAGGCAGCAATCAACATTTTTGCCCAGAGCCTGTTACAGAAAACCATTAACAGTAGCACTGCTCCCCTGATAAGATGGGATAAGCCTGTCTGCTTTTGATAAAAAACCAATCTTCAGGAAAACAAAACACACCAGTGCCTAGCTGGGGAATCCCAGGGCTGTGCAGACTGCCTGCTTTTGCCTGGGTTATGTGTGCGCTGAGCAGAAACAAAACAGCCAGCAGCTGTGGGGAGTAGGAAAGCAGACAAGCTTGTCCCAACACCTCCTTGAAATACTTTCATGTCCACAGCAATGATAACATTGATCATGAGGTCAGGCGCATAAGCTGGAGTTTTCCTTCTTTCTTAGATCCCTCGATAAGGTCGCCGGTGATAAGATAGCTCTATTTACCCAGGGCTTAGCTGCGGCCACAAAGGAGAGCTTTGTCCACAGCCTTTAAGGTGCTAATATCACTGTGCAAACACGGGCACACTGAGCTCTTCACACCTGCATGATGTTTCAAAAKGTAGCCCAGGGCTGATATGGGCATCCAGGTTATGGCCCCGTGCAGGGCACCAAATGAAAGGAGAAAAGAAAGAAAGGAGAAAAGGCAATCCTGGCACCCTTTGCCTTAGCCCTGCTGCTCCAGGCAGTGCAGAGAAGCTTTGCTGTTCTGTCTTGTGCACATTGCTGGCAGCAGCATTCATGGGTGGGAGATGGCCTGGGAGGCTTCCTCTCCGTACATGTTGAGCAGGGTTAAGAGACACCGCTCCATCCCGCAGCATGAGCAGGGTGTCAGGGCTGGCCACTTGTCTCAGCGACGTGCAGTGCGGGACCCCGTCTCTGGTGGGGGCACAGCATGAGGGGCAGTTTCAGAGCCACAGGACTGTTTGGGAAGTGCTCGTACTTGCTTCCAAAACGGGAAAGTGAGGCACAGCAGTGTTAGATGGCGTGGCCGGGATTATGCTGGGTTTAGTAGCCAAGTCATGCTAGATTTTCTTTGCATCCAGCAGTATTTGTGACTGTGCTGGAGCACAGAAGAGGGCTGTTTGCGCTGAGGAGTGAGTGCTGCCATAGGCACAGTTTAATTTTATTAAGACAAGCAAAAGAAGTAGCAAGAGCATAGCAGGCTCTTTGCTCCATTAAAGGCTGTATGTAGGTATCCAGTAAAACACTCCCAAGTGCTCGAGGCAGCGAGCTGAGAACAAGGAGCTCAGTGCAGCTCCCGAGCAGCGAGGGCAGAGCCAGCTGCACCACCCAGATCTTGTGTGTTCAGGGCTTTCGTCCAGCCTCGTCCCCAGTGCAGAGCCGACCCCAGCTGACGTGACCTAATCTGCAGGCGAGAGTGAGTGCAGGAGTGATGGGAGAAATGGTTAATGACTCTCAGTATCATGTCAAGGAGGAAAAAGGGCAGCAAATAACTGGGCACTGGCAGGATTCACAGCTCTGCAGCAAAGCCAGGCATACACTTGTGCCTGCTTGGAGGGATTAGGATTCAGGATTTCAGGCCCCAAAACACCCAGGCAGCAGCTGTATTTATGGCTGGGCATGATGACACAGGGACACAGCTGTGCGTGCCCATCCATCAGCAAGCCTGTGCCTCGGGAGAGGCAGTGGTGCGCAGTGGTCAGGAATGGGCTCAGAAGAGGGACGATCTGAGCACCGTGGGTTTCCTTGATATCGAAACAGCTGCTGAACTTCTCAGGGTTGGCAGAGCAGCAAAAAGGGCAGAGCAGAGGGAGCAGATACAACAGATGTTAGAGATCATCTTCCCAGCTTCTTACAGCCCCRCCACAGGGGAGTGGATGGCCCATGCCATGGTAGGCACTGCCTGACCTGGGAGTGATTAAACTGGGATTAATTCGCAGCAGCCTAATGCATTTTATTAGCATAATAAGCAAGCAACGTGTTGGTACTTAGCCCCAGGCTGCTGGAATGATGTTTTCCATGTACACATCTGCCTCAGCTAGCATTTTGCAGGCAAGTCCCCAAAGCTGTCTAACGTAACACAAACCAGCTCCTTGCTCTGCCGCCGCAGCACCGCACTGCACCTTGCTGACAAGCTGCTGCTCCAAGTTTGATGGTTCATCCTGAGGACAGCATGGGGAGATCTGCAACAGCAGCAAAAGGCTTTTGCAGTGAGCAGCATCAGGTGGYGTTCTCCTAGGAAAGACCAATACCCAGAGAGTCCTGAAGTCAGCCAAATGCCCAGTCTGTTTCTTGTGCTCAAGGCAGTCTTAYTATGTCCTCCTCTCTCCCACTGAAGTGGCTTTTCTTCAATAGCAAGTG
This sequence comes from Rhea americana, assembly GCF_003343005.1. NCBI lineage: Eukaryota > Metazoa > Chordata > Aves > Rheiformes > Rheidae > Rhea > Rhea americana. The sequence goes on from NW_028185461.1 coordinate 428,640, forward strand.
GYATAACTCCCCTGATTTTAGGGGCTTCAGGCCTCCCTTTTCCTGGATATTTGCTGGAGAACCAAACCAGACAGAAGTGAATAGAGAATCCCATCGCCAGAAAAACATGCAAGAGGGATTCACTGTACAGAGAAGAACAAGATTTATCTTGGAATAGTGGTGCCTGATCTTTGCTTTTGAAGACATTGGTTCTTCACTGCACAGCAACTGTTATAAAGGGGTGTTCCTATGGTTCCTGTGTTCATCTATTTTGAAATACATTAATTCATATAACAGGGTTGGAAAACATTTGGCAGAAAAGGGAGCAGTTGATCTCAGCCCAGACAGCTTAGGTTGTCTCAAGGCTTTGGTCTTGATCTGGAGCCATATGCACTCTTTTAGCACAGTCACGGATTTTACAGGGTGAGGATGGCATGGGCTTCAGACTCTTTGCTTTAGGCCACTTTGTCTGGCAGCTGCAGCATCACTGCTGAGACATCTGGGGTAGCTGCTCCAGCTCAGACAGCCTGTCGCCTCCTGGGATTGGCATCAGGACTGAATGCCTGGGCAAAAATCAGCGTGCAGGGCTCTCCTGGGCTCCTGGGAAACTTCTCAACAGGGAAAGAGCTGCTGAGCAAAAGTGTGGGTTGCAACTGAACCCTGCGCCTGTTACCTTTGTAGCCATGCTGCACAGGGGTGGTAGAGCCACAGTAGCCAGCCTCTACTGCAGCAGTGCAGACGCTCAGCCCTGCTCTGCCGGGTGGAAACAAATGCACTGATTTGCCAACTGCTCCCCTGAGCCAGCTCGGCCTCAGAGAAACCAAAGCCCTTCCCAAGAGCCGTCATCTGTCAAGCTTGTGTTACTGTCTGGCACATCAAGCGACCAAGCTGAGTTTGAAATTYGTAGGGAAGGGGAAGAGGCCATGGAGAGCGCTCTTAAAGCTGGGCTATGCTCTGTCTCCTCACCCAAGGCAGGGGGCAGGACACTCATCTGCAGAGCTGCTGCAGGAAGGATTGGCTGGGGACCCCTGCGGGCAAGGCCTTTCCCAAATAGGCCAAGGGTTTTTCTATCTGGGACACCAGATAAACTGAGGTAATGATGGTCCTTTGTGAATCCCTCTCCTTGGGACTTTTGTCCATCCTTAGGACTTCAGTGCATCAGCTTCACAAGTCACATGTGGACAAGCACTGTCTGCAGGGCTTTCCTGCCTCCAGGAAGGATGTTGTCTCCTGGGCAGGAGGTACTCTTGTGCCCACTGGCACAGGGCTATGGGGGCCTGAGAGGGTGTAAATGCAAAACTGCAGTCACCTGCATAGAGTAGCCATCCCCTGCTGTCTTAGGGGATGAGGCGATGCAGTGCTCTGCTTCCGCTCCTGGCATACAGGAGTGAAACCAGTGTCAAAGCTGAAGGCTGCAGAAGGAGGAAAGGATCATTCAAAGAAGAAAGCTATTGACTAAGCCTCCAAAGCAAAATCCTGCAAGACGCAGTCTTCAGAAAAGCATTTCTTGATCCAGGGAGTGCAGATCCAGGGCCTCCCAGTGAAACTCCTCTGGAACTTGCTGCGTCTTCTGATTCACACCAGCATCCCGAAGAAGCCCTTGGCAGATCAGGATGACATCCTGCTAACTCACAGTAGAACAATGTGCTGCCTGGAGCAGCAGGTGGGCAGGAGACCTGCCTTCTCTCCCCGACCTTKTCCTGTGGCACAGTCTGAGTCGCAACACTTGGCTTCTCTGTGCTGTCATTTTCCTGTCTCTGAAGTGAGGGCTGGGATAGGGGTTGGTCTCTGATGGGTGTAAAAGCATGAGAGGCCAGCTTGTTGCTGTCATGCCATCAGCCAGGGACACACCTGTACTGTTGTCTACAGCCTCAAATGCCACAGCTGCTGTGCTGGGCTGCAGGGTCTGGGCAGTGACGAGGGGAACCGCCACTGGGATGGTAGCACAGGTGATCTGAGCAGTATCTGAGCCATGTCACTACTGCAGGCTGATGACTGACTGCAGGTAGTCCATAATTTCTACTTCTTCTGGGCCCATTAAGGTGAAACTCCTCTTTCAGAGAGGGCACAAGCCAGAGGTCTAACTGCAGCTCCCACAGCCCATCCCAATGATCTGCACAACAGCCATATAACCAGGACAGCACTAAACTTACTGGGAGGTGACCAGCCACATATTTTAAAGGGCTTCTAAAACTGCTCTTGTGGCAGCCCTCAGCTCCCTTCGGTAGCAGATCTGGCTGGTGCCGGTTTAACAATTCCCTTAGCCGTCCACAAAATAAGATTGGGAAATGATCGAGGGTTAAGAAAACACAACATGTTCTCAAACACACTTTGTTTTTAAACAAGAGCTTAGCACAGCCCGACCCCACAGGCAGTCGAATTAGCACAACGGGAGCAACAGTGACTGGGCACAAGTGGCATCATTTGAAACAGGGTCTGCCCGGGAGGAATCACAGCCTGAGCTAGCTAGTTTCAAATTGCTTTGCATTGCTTTCACCCCTCAGTTGCAGTGTAGTCATGGCCAAGTTTGCCATTTCCTTGGGGCAATGATAGAAGCAGAGCTAAGGTTGTTTGTATTCCTGGTCCTTTTAAGCTGAACAGTTTTAATATCGAATTCTGAATCTTTTCACTCTTTGCTGCATCAGTTGCATTATCAGGCCTTTTGCATTTCAAACCTTTGCTCTGAATGTGTTAGTTCTTTTAATATCTATTTATACTGTGRCTTTAACCCTTAAGTGACTGATCTTCCCCCTCATTGGAAGTGTGGGAAAACTTACAAGAAAATRTCTTGGGCAAGGAGTCACCCTGGGACAGTGATGCCCAGTGTGCTGGCTCCCACCACTTCAAGTTCACGGCTTGGTCTGGGATGGGGCCCCAGGACAGCATTCACTTTTGCGTTGGCAGTRCTCAGATCTAGGTCAGCACATCACGTCCTTTTTAGCTGTTGGGCTATGATTTTAAGGCAGAAATGCAAAGGTGTTTGCAAAGGAAGAGTTGAGGACAAGCGCTTTGGGACAGAGATGCTGAGCTGTTTCCTTGAAAAACATCATCTAACCCRCAGCAGTTCATAGATGCCTGGAGAGATGACCAAACTGGACTCCTAGGAGAAAAGTGCTGTGGTGTGAAGTAAGGAGCCAAGGAAGGTCTTCTTGCAAAGCACTACAACCCCCGCAGCAGTCATAGGAAAGCTGCTGCTGAGATCTGTACCCGATAAGAGAGAAACCACAAAGGCCAGCAGTCTAAGTGGATAAATTGTTCCCAAGAGGATTCCACTTGGACTCTAAATAAACATCGACACTTAACAAGCACCTCCTAGCTCAGCTCAGTGGGTGGTTCGGAGGCTGACTGCTGTGTACTTTCTCTGATAACCCGTAGGCTGGGGTTGAGTTCTCCATCAGCTCCAACCTTAGGATGGCATCTGGGTGAATTATGGGATGCAAACAATTTGTTTCAAAGTATTTACAACCTCAGAAGCTRGATTTGGATGGTGCAATTAAATAAGAAAGCTTATGACAGCCTAGGGCTTCCAAATTGAAATGAAAAGTTCTCTTCTTGACATTTTCTTTCTTAAAAAATAAATTAAGTTCTTTTCAGAGTTAAGCCTATTTGTAAATTTCCTGCATGATACCTGATTTGAGGAAAAAAGCATTTGGGCAAGTTCCACAGATACTGACAAAAGGTAGGCTCTTACTAGACCACTGAGAATGTGCCTACTCACACTATTCTCAATCTGATTACATTGGGACCTGAATACAGGTGAGATGTTTCAACAGTTCCAGTGCGAAACAACAGGAGACCCTGGCAAGCACTCTCCTCTGACTGGGTCCTTTCCCACTTGTTGGTCAGCACAGACGTGAGGTCCACCTGGAGCTCTTGTTCCACCCCTTGGAGATGGTCCCTCATGATCCTTGTCAAGGCAGACTCATGACCTGTCTGTGAGGCTCAAGCCTTCATCTCTAGACAGCTTCCAGTGGTACTTTAGACATATGCAGGCTCCACTCAAGTGTCTCATTCAAGAGAGGCTGGTCCCAGTTCCTGTCACACTCAGTAGAGGAAGAAAGGRTGATCTGTGTCCTGCTTGTGTGTGCTTGTAGTGCTACCTTAGATGTTGCACCAATTGCACTCACGTCAGCTCCTGAACAGGCGGTTTGAGTGCAACCATGTGAGCTGTAGGAAGGCTAGGCTTGCTCTGTGATTTGCATCTTGAATTGAGTAAGACTGCTTTTGTCTTAGGAAAAAATGCCTTTAATGCAAGGTTGCCACTAATTGCATAATATTTCAATATAATCCATCAAGCCAAGAGGTTTCTTATCCATCTCCATTGACTATTGATAGTCAGCTGCCTGGAGGCTTTGAAGGAGCCATTGAAGGTCATTGTAAATGTCTCAGAGGATTCAAGGCAGGGACATACAAATCGCTGGGGCCTCACTGGCTGAAAACAGCTGTTTGCAACATGCATCAGCTAGTAATGGTGAGATCTGAACTGATTAGAGGCTATTAAAATCTGGCTCTTAATCTAAACATCTCAGAGCTGTAAATCTCCATGAATAAGTCTTGCTCTTCCTCTTGATGCTTTCTGCCAGACCAGAAATACCGTGTGGAGAACYTGGAAATACCTATTGAAATTTTGGTTCTTCAGTTCAGTCTGGAACTAATAAATGTGGAARCAGTTATGAAAATATCTCCCTTCCCTGAAATTAATAAAAACATATATCAGATCACTGTCAGACAGGTTCACGTTATGGGTTAAGTCATGAGTTGTGTCTCTCACTATTGGAGCCAGCTCTTATGCTGTCAGATGCCAGAGGAGTGGATAGGGAGCCACCATGCCTGGTTTGCAGTGATTGCAGAGACTGTTGGCCACTTCCCAAAAGGCTATCACACTACCAGAAAGAGCTTTGGTCTCACAGCACTGGAGAAAAGTTGGTGACTGAGTATCAATAAAATAACCCTAAGTAGGGACCCATTCTTTCCTCTTCTTGGGTATGATCTACAAGCAACCCTGGACTTTTTCAATGTATCTGTTCTCAAAATCACAAGCCAGAGACTACAGTCATTTCAGAAGCAAGTTCTGGGCTTTGCCAACCTGTCTGATGCCCGTTTTTGACAGTCCATGTCTGAACTGGCTCCAGGTGCTGGTGGGCAGCTGGATGTCTGGCTTAGCCATGGATACAACTAGCTTAGTTGTATCTTCTGTTTGGGAGAGGGCAAATCCTAAAATTGAATTCATAGGCTGAATCTCTCAGGTGCTGACATTCAGCATTTGTTTGTCCTATCTGGACCCTAGCAACCACTGAAAGTTCACTCTTCTGTCAATGCTCTTGCTAGTAAACCAGGTTGTTTGGGAAGTCTGGTGTGCAAAGGCAAATTTTTTTGTATAACGCAGGAAGAAGTACTACTGGATTAGCACAGTGCAGCAACTGCTAATGCCCACTGCATGCAGCCTGCCCGTGTGCTCATTGCTGCACTATCCGAGCACCCACCTGCAGAACTAATTTTTGTCACTGGYTGTTTGTCCTCACCAGGGACCTGGGTACAAGCAGGAGGTACAAGAACATATAGACATCCTTCTGAGGGCTGRAGGGGTCAGTGTCCCTCCTCCTGCTACATCCTTCCTACGTCTTCCCTTCTCACCCCTCTCCCACCCATTGCGTTTATCTCTTCAGTCTACCCTCAACTTCTTCTAATCCAGACACCCAGGGTCTCTCCATTCCTAATCCCAGCTGTCTCCAGATCTCCAAATCCATCCAAGGCACCTCTCCTCAGCTAGCCACCCTTTCCTGCCATCCAACACTTTGGCTGATCTCTCCCTCTCCACCCCATCCTGTCTCTACAGGCTCTGTTTTGAGCTTAGCTTGGCTAATGAAAATAAGATCTTCAGGGAATTTAGCTGCAAAACTCTATCAATTTTAGCTGAACACATCCTCTGTTTTTCRGTTACTTATAAACTCAGTCAAATTTATCTGTTCTTTTTAGAGACAGTGAAAGACACATCCCTAAGAAGAGGCAATGTTTTTCTTTTTAAGCCTTGGCTTCAAATATAAGGGCGATAGATTTTCTTTAAGGAAAGAAATCCCCAAATTTGTTAGCATTGGCACAACRCTGTATTTTTCACTAGCCTTGTTTCTCATTAGCAACTGAATCATTTTAGCAGGAATTTTTCCAAAAATATTCAGTCTGAGTCAGACATTCAGTCTCGAATGTTTTAGCCCAAACAGTGAGTTTGGCATTTTTTATGTAAAAGCAAACAAGGGTCTTATCATTGGAAATCTCAGGCAGGAATAAGTGTTGCTGTTACCAACTTGGGCTCCAGTATGGTARAGTGTTTTCATATCCTGCAGAACCAAAGTCAGCTGGGGGAATATTTCCAGGACCTCTTGGGAGCTTGCTCCTCATGGTTTGATGGGATGTTTGGGAAGTAGCAAGCACTTGGGCAGCACAGCACCCTCAAGGATATATCTGGAGGAGGTGGRCAGGTCCAGAGTATCTCTGCTGATGTCTTTTCTACCTACAATTGCCATTCTTCAGGTTTTCTTGCCTACAAATCTCCTCTATTTYCTTACCCCTTTTTTGTGCTGTCGGGAAGACTTTCTCACCACATTTCTCCCCAGGACCCTTCTCTCTTRCTTCTCCTGGGTTTGCAGTAGGGATTTTTCATCATGTTGCAGGCATGGGGGGGCCAGGGGGCTGGCACATTCCTCAACAAGGCTTCGGCCCCAGCCAAACTCAGGGGAGCTCCAGGGTGAATCAGTGAGGACGGGGCTTTCCTTCATCAGCTTCTTTTTGCTGCAGGCTGGATTTGTGGCTAAGGTTTTGGGGGCGATGCCAAAACATAGCTGCATATTATGTGGTGTGTCCACACACTTTCCTCCATCTCTTCACTCCGAGTGTCAGGAAAACCTAGGGCCTGGCGCAGACCCTGTGTCTCTCTCTCCCAGCCGCAACACGTTGATGGATTTCCCCTTTGGTGGACTAGCTCAAGCAAACGAAGCTTATTTCCGATCCTCCTCCTCACTCAGACTTAACAGCACATGCAAATAAATTTTCCCAAGCAAACATTTTTGTTTGGTGCTAGCCAACTGGGTCTGCAGCTGATGGCATCGAGCCATGGTGGGAGAGCTCTGCCTTGGCCCTGCAGCCCTAGTGGCTGTAGTGCAGCCTGCCCTGCAAGCAGAGATAGATTCAGTCACTCAGCTGCAAAAGCAACTTGCAGTCCCGGTCCCAATGACTTCAATGGCCCTAGTGATCATGTGCTGGCTGTATCATGAGTACTTCACTCCTGCCATGGCCATGAATATAAATCTCCCTCCCTAGGGCAAGCAACATCCATGAACCGCAAGGGAGGTCCCTGGATGGATAGGCTGTCAGGGCTGGCTCCCAGAGACCCTCTGGTTTACACTTCAGTGCAATATCAGCTCCCAGGGGACAGCCTCCACCCTTGGAAATGGCCATGCAGCAGCAGAGGGAAGTAAGCTGCTCCTTTGCTCTTCTCTCAGAAGGCCCAATGTGTGCCGCCCAGCACTGCTGGCCCGAGGTGAACGGGGGCTTGCTGTGCCTCCTGGGCTCTGACTTACAGGGGCACCACAGCTCAGCTCCTGTTTCATGCCTGGCTACTCCAAAAGTTCATATCAACCTAACAAACTGACACTAAGCCCGAAAGGACTCAGTGCTTTAGGGAACCAAGGAAACCCTCCTGCCTTGTCTCTAGGGGCTTTCTCTTTATCTCACAGTCTTAGCAAGCAGACAGGTCTGGCTGGTCCATCTCCATCGTTCCCCTCTCTTTGCTTTGAGGGTGGCCATTTCACTGCCAATATGGCCCTCAAAAATAAGAAAAAAATCCCAGGGGCATTTTCAGGGCTAGAGGAGCCTGTGCACCTTCTTCCTGTGTAGCTCTGAGTTAGGAAAAAAGTTCTTAGCAAAACAGGATTTCAGCAGCCAGCTGGGTGGTAAGTCTCCTATCTGCATCAGGCTGCCAAGGACGCCAGGGTTCCTCCCCCAAGAGAAAAGCCCTCCACAAAGGCAACCAAGGCAGAGTATTCCTCGCAAAGACTGACACAAGACATGTGAGGCTTGCTTCTGCAGAAGAGAAATAATGCCTGAGGCTGAGCTAGAAATTTTTTTTTGCAAAAAAGTTATCTGTGAAAAGAACATTTTTAAGGAGACCGAGACTATTCATAAATTCAAGTCAAATTTAGAGATTACTTTCAGCCCATAGCTTCCTCTATCCTCTCCCTTCCCTTCTCTTCCCTTTCCTTCCCCTCCCCCAAATTATTGTTCATAAAAATTAAAACAAAATGTTTTGGGGTTTTCATTTGTTAAAAAATAAAACAATTTTCATTTTAAAAATTGCCAAAATATAAGTTTTGAAAGGGTGGGGTCTTTTGAAAGGGCAGGCTCAAAGCATTGTCATTGCTGAATGAAAACCACGGAGAGGAATGCATCCTGAGAGATGCAGGGCCTTGGGACATGGGGCCTGGAGGGCAGCGTGGCAGCACAAAAGACCGCAACCGCAGCTCCCATTGTCCGACTCCAGCCTGCCCCTTCAATTCAGATATCTCCTTTCATTCTCTCTCAAGGAAAATCCTATCTGCATTGACCTTCCTCTGTGAATTTATTTGACTAAAATATTTTTTTGACGCAAGACTAAAAATAATTTTCTAACGAGGAGATATTGCTGTTGTAGTTTCTTTGAAAGGCTCCAAACACAGCTCTCCTCTTTTCCGATCCAGCTTTCTCTATGCTTCTAAACATCTGCATTTAACTGATATCTGGTTGTTTATATCAGAGCCTGACAGCCCAGGTAGAGACTGTTTGATGAAGGTATGTACATCTGTGCACAATAAAATCAGTGAACAAAAGGCTAGTGAGGTCCTTGGTTTGCCAAGGAGCAAGAGAAAGAGAGGAGCAGGAGACAGCAGCATCGAGCTTAGCGTAAAGCAGCTGGAGCCAAAACCTTTCATCAGAGAGTTCTCAGCACCTGGCAAATGTTTTGCTCCCATCCAGGTCTGCTGTGTGTCTGCGGACCATGCAAATGCATCTTCTACACTGGGTGAAAAAAACAGTATGAAGAGCATAGATGATGTTACTGGAATGTGATTTTATTACAGCCACCAAAGATGTTCATAGAAAGAAAAGATGGGTTACTGAAGAGCCACTTAGGGTAGTGGGGAAATTCAAAACATGAAGCAGTGGCTGGAAATTAAAGCCAGGCCAATTTATGTTAGAAACAAAGCAAAATGCTTTAGCACAGTGGGTGATTAACCATCAGGCCAAGGGAAAGAGCAGGCAGGATCCTCATTTCCTCCACAAAACATGCTCTGGCAGAGCACAAGTATTGTCCTTGATGCATGAGGACCTCTTACAGATTCAGAGGTGGTATCTAGGGGCAATGGAAGGAATCGCAATGCACTACTGGATCTGTGAAATCCTGACTACTAACTCCTGTGCACCCTAGACATTGCCTGCACCAAGCATCTCTGAKTTCCTACTGCCTTTCTTCTCTGAGCTGTAGCACCGGCATGATGACTGGCTAGGTCACAGCCTGGTCCCCAGCAAGAATCTTTCCTATGCCTGTATAGGCCATTTATTGATTTGCCTTAACTCTTCCTTCTCTGAGAGTTATTCTCAGGAAAAATAGGATGGTGATCTTGCATCAGTAGACCAAGCCTCTCCCTTTGGGCACCTGTAAGCATGTCAGCTAGAGACTTAACTGCTTGTTAGCGCTGGCTGATGGCCAGGCAGCACACAGCGCTGGAGTATTCAGGGCTCAGGCACTCAAGGGTAGGATGAGAGATAATAATTTTGGTTAAACCTTCTCCTTGTGTCAGTTTGGTCTATGTTGTCTGCACAAAGGGGTCACTCAGAAGGAGAGGAAGATGGAAAAGCATTCATGTGCCTGGGGTTAGGAGGGGATCTCCATTTGTTTGGTGCCCAGAAAGTACCTGGAAAGCACAAGAGCTGGCAAAGATGCCACCACAGTATGTGGTCATGAGAGTGACCACAGTGTGAGCTTCTGGGTACCCTGGGAGTGCAGGGGGAAGGAGGGGACACAGCCAAGCCCAAACTGCTAGAACCAAAAATACTCTGAAAAATGACAGAGGAGAGGTGGCCATTGCTACCTGGCTGCTCAGGGTGCTGGCCAGGAGCTTGTGCGGAGGCTGGGTACAGTGGGATGCAAGACTGCAGAGAAACGGAGGTGAAGCAGAGCCCGACCAGTGCCTTTTCCTCGGTTGTTCAAGGTGCAAGCAGGATGGAGGCAGCCTCAGTGTGGATGAGAGCTTGTATGCTGCACTGTGAGCACCTGTGTCCTGGAGCACGTGTGCCACGCTGGGCGTGAAGGAGGGCTCATACACCCTGCRCATCCTCCCTACCCCATCATTCCCTCCTGCGAGAGCTTGTACACGGGTAGCATATGGGATCTTTAGGTCATTTGCTCTGAATGGGGATGGAGATGGTTGTTTTAGGGAGTTCTCTGAGCTTCTTGCTCAGGTCAGCTCTTTACCTTCTCTAGGCACTGGACTTTCTCATYCCTGGAAGGGCAGCTTAAAATGATATTGTGCTGGGGAGATGGACTGCAAGGAACTCTGCACACCCTGCTTTTTCTTTCACATTTCTGTGGCAGCACTGACTCGGTGGCACCTTCTAAAATATTTGCAAAGATTTTGAGAAAAATGGGGGACTTCTACTTCCTGATTTTGAAAAAAAAAATCTGTTTATCAAGTAACTTAAAAAAATGCAAAAATTTTCACTCTTAGTGTGGGCCAAGCTTTGAATTTTAAAAAGGGACTTTCCAATACGATCTTGTAAAATACTTGAGTATGAACTCCAGCTCTTATTTAATTATGTGTTCTAGAATGAGGTGAGCTTTCATGCTCATAGAAAAACACACGTATCCACTACCTTCAAGGAACAACCAGGTCTTCCATGAGTTCAGGAAGCTCCCTGGAGAAATATTTCCTCGTGTTGGTGAATGGGGACTAGTTCCTGTGGCGTGTAGCACTGAAGAGGGAATCTCAAGGCTTTGAACAATGGAGATGTGCCTGCAGAATTTGTAATCTATAGCTGGGATGACAGATCCTCAAATTGGGAAACTCTTCTTTTCTTCCTTCACTCAAGTCAAGTCCCAAGGCTGGTGCCACTGAGGAAGAAAGTTGTTGCCTTAGTAGTTAGCTACAGTTGAAAGGACTTCTGGGCTGCTTCCTCCACATCACAGCCACTGTCCTCCTCTCGTCAGCACCACACATGTGGTGAAGGCAGTAGCTTGAACTAGCGCCTCAGTTCTCACTATTGCCGTATGCTTCCTGCATGATCCGAGAAAATGGTTTAATCTGAGCATCTCACTTTCTCTTCTGTAAAACTAGGCTTAGTACTTTAAAAATACCACCAYCTCCTTCCTGAAAGCTTAGATCATACGTTCTGCAGGGCAAGAATCATCTCTAATCCTCTTATTTGTGCAGCACTTAGTGCCACAGAACCATCATGCTGGCAGGGGTTGCCCAGCATGTCACAAGAAAAGGAGAATACCATAGCTGAGCAGCTGCTCGGGCACTCCTAGCAAAGGCACAGAAAGCTCTCCCTGAGATCAAGAGGAGATTAACGGGAGGAAAAAAATCTACAAGGCGGAACACAGAAAGCACTAGGTGCATGCCCCTATGTTTCTTTTAGATGCCAACAGTCTGTTTAACTGCACTTGCAGAGCTGGCAAATGTGTCTCTGGGACAGGCCAGACGTAAAAAGCAGCAATACCCTCTGCAGGCAGAAGCTGGGTCTCTAGTCTCCTTGATCGTGTTCTCCTGTTCAGATGTCCTCAGATTAAAGTTATGTCACTGGCTGGTGTCGGGAATCTCACTTTCTCRTGGTTGACAAACCACTCTGGGGCTGCTGTTCTCACTATTAGCAAGTTGGTCGTTGCATTTCCTACTCTGGAAGTATTTGGATCTGGTTGAGACGTGAGGTCGTGCCTCACTGCGTTAGCCAGAAGAAATCAAACTGAAAGAGGAAAAGCAGAGAGAGCATTCTTCATCCAACTTCTTTGGAGCCATCCAGAGGATTTTGCTCTCCAGCTACACTGTGGCTTAATGTCAAGAGTTATCTGGGGATTTTCCTAATAAATAATCCGGAACTGCACTTTGATTTTCTGGACTGAAATTTGATAATTAAGCAAATATAGCTTGTCTTTGTCTTGGGCAAGCACCATAAGGTAAACAGGAAGGAATGAGGGATTAAGATGTTTCTGCTCTAAAGGGAGGTGACAAGCCCAGAGCTGTGACACCTTCGTGAAGAGCTGAGAGGCCCAGCTGTGGGTTGGCATTGCACAGATGCATTGTTCAGGGGTGAAGAGCAAATAAAAGCAAAGGGAAAAGAAAACAAGCTATAAAATTCTCTGCAAAGCACATAGCCCCAGCAACTGCCTCTTGATGTTCCCTTGACAGCTCTGGGGTTGAGCTTTTGAAGTTCTTAAGTTTTCTTTTGCAAAGGCCCCTTGTTAAAATAGTCCCTGTGTTGACATTAGGCTGCATATGGTGGAGAAATTGGACATCTCCCGGCAGGTTCAATCACAGCAGATTTAATCAAAGCAGTGAGGGACTTTCTGGTATTTGACTACTGGGCGTCAGGCTGGCCCCATCTCAGCAATGGGATGAGAGATGCTGATGCAGACAGACAAGATTTTATTGGTATGTTCTGGGCCACAGAAATGTAATAGAGCCTCATGATGCAAGTACCAAACATGGGAAGAAATACAAGGGAAGAAACTGGCTCAGAAGGTCTTGAAATTAAATGTAGTGTTCGAACATCCATGTGCACTGGGACTGTGAGCAAGTGCAAGCATTGGGAAAGATGGGCAGGTGGTGCCTGGAAATGTATTTCTCTAACAGTGCAGGGGAGAAATCTTTTTTCTCTCTAATAGTGCAAAGCTCATGTGACAAAATTGGTGTGGTCAAGGGATTCTGCAAGGCAGTTTTCTAACCGCAGAGGGGGTCACCACCTTCGAGGTCAGCTTTGCATTGGGACCCAGCTTTTGATTCACATTAAGAACGGGGAGAGGCAAAAAGGACATTTCCTGTTTTATACTTTTGCTGTAAGTCACGATGGTGAAATTCTGCAAGGTCTCAGTGCTCTCAGACCCTCAGCTCCCCCTCCAAAAAGCCAGAGGCTTTAGCACCATGCTGATCTCCCTGGAGARTTTTGGGTTAGCAGAGGGCTTCCCATAGTTGGCAATGCCATCACAGCATCCCCTCCTCCGACATCCTCATGTTTCCATCCCAGGCATGTGGTCCCAACTCAGGACCTGAGCATGCCCAGCCTCTCTCTTTTAATATGTTGTTGTTTAGCCTGTAGACCCATGACCGAACTGGGGTAGGTACGTCCATGATCACCCCCGGATGCCACTGGTGACTGTTTCTGCTCTTTTCTCCACAGCCTGCAACTGCAACCTTCACGCCCGGAGATGTCGCTTTAACATGGAGCTGTACAAGCTGTCGGGACGCAAGAGTGGAGGCGTCTGCTTGAACTGCCGGCACAACACTGCGGGGCGTCACTGCCACTACTGCAAGGAGGGCTTCTACCGGGATCTGACCAAGCCCATCTCCCACAGGAAAGCCTGCAAAGGTACCCAGACTGGGGGGCTGGGGGAAGGACAGGACCGTGTGCAGCTCCTTCTCCTCCCAATTCCTTCCTCCCTCTTCTGTTTCCACAGCTATTTCTACTGCCAAATTCTCCCTACCCGTTCTTCTCTCAAAACCAAACTATCAGAATGCTTTTTCTTATCCCATCGTTACTGACTCTCACCTTCCCTCAATCTCCCCAGCCCCCTCGTGAGGAGAAGGCCATCAAGATAAAAAAAAATCCTCACTGCTGAGGATGAATTTAAAGTATTTTCAGACTTCAAAGGACTATTTTCTCACTTATAACTCATATATATGTATGTGTGTATATATATATATATATATATATATATGTTATATGTAACTGATGTAATAATATGACTTGTATGTTATGCTCCCCTCTGTTCTGATAGTCACAGCTAACTTGGTTAGCACGTACATAAAAGCAGACTTGGACAAAATCCCAGGTACAGGGTTAGCGGCTGCATCTCAAGACAATCAATCTTCRAATTTCACACCAAAATCATTTGGCCTGTGGCAGCTTAACAGCGCCGCACACAAACACGCGCACCGCTCGCAAGCGTCCCGCGGCGTCGGGCAGGCATTCAAAGCACGCGTGAGCAGGCAAGGAGAAATGAAGAGGCGGCGAAGAAAGCGCAGACAAAGGAGAGGAAAGACAAAGGTGCAAACAGGCCGGTGGGATTAATCCGGGCGGCAAATGAGCCGCTTGCTTAAAACCCGCCGCCGCCTGCATGTCCTGCTTTTCCCAGGTCGCACACCAACAAACCTGAGCACCTGCAAAAGCAATGCTCGCCTCCTTCGAGCCCCYGCGGACGTCTCGCTCCGTCCTCCACCTCTTGGGATGGCCTGGGTGGWTCACAGCATGGACACCATCCTACCCCTCCACATGTTTTCCTCATGCTCTGTTGTTTTAAATAAGAGCAGCTCCTTAAAATGAACCTTTTCTCCTTTTTTTWWWAAAAAAAWTTAAGTCTCAGCTGTCTGCTGGAAGACACAAATCTTGAACCTAAGACAYGGCTAAATAATTCAAATAAATGTTCAAAAATCGGATTAGAAGATGTTGGGGGTTCCCACAGAAAGCTTCAGCTCTTTTCTCTTTAAACATTAGTTTCAACAAGAAAAGGAAAGCTTTTTGGCCTGAGMCGGATATTTTTGGCTGGAAAGCTTCGGGTCTTCAGCGTTCTCAATTTTTTAATGAAAACGCTTCTTCATATTTTTTTCCACTGAAAACAGACCCTCTTTGCCAAAACAGAAAAAGAAATCACTTACTTAGACAGTCCTACTCCCCTTTTTTTCACCTTGTAAAAACTATTTCAATGAGACATTTTCAAACCGCCCTGCATTACGATTGCTAATAAGCTACAGCTTCAGCCGGAGAGCRCGTTGGTGGGATGTGAACAAAGCCCGGGGCTGAATGGTGGCTCTGAGGGGGATAGAAAATTGCCATTTTGGGGCCGCAGCAAGCGCCCGCAGAGCAGAGAGCCCTGCGCAARCCCAGCGGAGAGGGGAGCCGAGCCGCTTGCACGCGAAGCTTGCACGGTTCCCGYGCTGCAGGCGGCCGGTCGCGGCGCAGGACCCGGCGGGCACAGCCCGGAGGATCCCGAGCGGATACGTGCATCGTAAGAAAGTTCCTATTTTTCGTTTCAAGGCCGGGTCACAGCCCGAGTAGCAAAGCATTAGGTTGAAGCAAACAAAGGGAAATTCTGAACGCATGGTCTTTCCTCCGCTGGAGCCGGCGGGGGGGAGCGACGCAGATGACGGGACCCTTCACCCGCCGGCTGGGGAGCTGCGGGCTCTCACGGAGCGGCGCTCGCCGCTTCGCGCCTTCCCGCTGCTTCACGCCACGCCGGCCCCGCACCGGGCCGCGCGGTGCCTTCCCGCGGGCGCCCTGCCGAAGGGAGTAGAAATCACCTGTGCAAAACCTCAGAGCTTCCTAAAGCAAGGTCGGGGCAGCGTGGGGGCTTCCCACCCCTCCCGAAGCGCTCCGAACTCCTTCCCAGGGCGCTGGCTCATTYCTGCGGCTTGGCCCAGTTCTCCCAGCTGCTTTCCTGGGGCAGGAGCTCGTAGGTCTGGGGAAGGATCTTGGGGGAGAGGAGTACTCCCTTCTAGCCACAATGATGCATAGATCTGCATATATACATATAAATACACACTATATATACTATATATATACATATATTTGTGTGTGTGTGTGTATACATACATACATGCATATATACATATATATATATATGTATGTATGTATGCCCTTACCCTGCTGTCTGGTTCGTAGGGCTGGTGCACGCTAGCCCATAGAGGGGAGCAGATGCTCTGCTGCAGGGCAGGTCTGATGCTCCCTTGCCCTTTCCATCCCTCGGTGGTGGCTTGTCCCAGGCTGTCYCTCCTTGAGGAGGTTTTGAGGACTTCACTCTTGCTTTTCTCCACTGTCCTTCCCGGCTGGCCATCATGTCCTCTCCATTTACCCTTGCTGTCTCCCTGGCTCCTCGTGCCTGCTAACCTCTTTGCGGCTGGAAGAGCCTGATAACACGCTCTCTTATCCGAAAGGCTCCCCTGGGGGCGGGGGATGGATGCAGCCRCAGGTGAAGCGGTTCCCACAGCAAAGGCAATTGCTCTGAAAAGTAATTTTCCTCCAGGAGTGTGTAAGCACCTTGTGCCTCCGCCTTGCCAGCGCACAGAGTTTATAYCATCTCTTGGCCCAGGTGTTTCTCATGATGCAGGGATGTTTGCGAAAGTGTCAGCCACAGACGCTGTCTCGACACCCCRCTCCCCACGCACACGGCCTGTGCCTCGGTTTCCCCACGTGAGCACCAGAAAACAAGGCTTTGCCAGGCAGTTTGCAAACATTTAAGGCTGCCTTTCCCATTTGCTGAATTGCTCTATTAACTGCACTTTGCAGTTGTTCTTTTCTTATCCCATTGCCTTCTCGAACTGCTCCTGCTCTTGAAACTTGAGATTGACAAATTTAAGTACTTCTCTAATCTCCCATGGTTTATAACAAAAATGCAGCTATTAGAGCTAATAAATACAAAGGTGTGTAATACATATGCTTAGTAAATGACCAGCTCCTCAACTCTCAGGGTATTAGCACAATTTCACAGTATTTGGAATAGTTTATTGCCARTGTAATCCAGTGTCCTATATAGACACAGATGAAATGAAGTTTCCTACAGCAAAGGATATTCCTTTGAAAAACAGTTTTCCTGATGTCTGTTTATGATTTAGGGATTTTATTTTTTCCCTGGTTTTCTTCACTGATTCAGAAACTATTCTGAAATAATTCTTAAAAAACAGGCATTTAAAAAGAACCACCATCTAATAACTTCAGTCATTTCTCCATTGATAACAATATTAATTTATCATCTCACCAAGCTATCTGTCAATGGGCAAAGCTCTTCCAGCAYCTCATGTTGACCAAATGTATTTAGAATTAAGAAATTAACTGTCYTGTATCATCTGCCATCTCCCTTACAACTGCCTTACGTTTCATCTCACATGACAGATTGTTTTCTGTATAAGACTTGATTCTTTCAACCATTGCATTGCTCCATTCTTATTTTACACATGAAATTTTTAAACAAAATTCATTTAATAATCTTGTGAATTGATAGAGAACAGTCAAGGAAGCATGCAGCAAATCTAACCCCCCCCCCCTTACAAGCATAGGCTAGCTAGGGTGAACTTATAACCAATGTTCTATGAAAGATCTGCTGAAGACGTTTTGTATTAGTTCAACTTCATTAATTCAGCCTAACAGAGACATTCAGCTAAATTTTTCCTCTTACCTGTGTTTCTCATCTCTTATCCATCCTACAGACTAGGCGATATTTCTCAATTCATAATGAATCTAATGTCACATAATACAGAACGATAGTGGAATAAGTTGTGTTATTTTACATGSTTTGGATACCTAATTTTGGTGGCTTATTTTTTCCAAATTATCAGCATGTAAAAATTTTACATGTTGACTGTTTCTTTAAAGAAAAAGAAAATGCCACAAACTTCTCCATATATCAAAGGACAACGGTGTGAGGTTCAGATAGTGAAATGAATTGTGAACAGAAAGCAAAGCTAGGCAATGCTGTACTTCCCTGGGTGATGATTTTTCTAATAGCCAAATCTATAATGAAATATATCTCAAACTTTTTTAAAAGATGTYTTAACAAAGTTGTCTTAGCAGCACTTGTAAGGTCATAAGAAGTTGGGCTTTAAAGAAGACTTCCAACCTGATAATAGTTAAAGAGTAGTGCAGTCATACCATATTGCTTGCCTGTATATTTGTTTRCTTCTAGTTATTTTATTGCAAAAAGAAAAAGTCATCAGTGATCAGAGATGCCATGACCCAGAGCCACGCAACAGGCAGAGCATGGCATGAAGTCTGTAAACCACACGCAAAGGAATTGATGACAGATGGAACAGGGATATTGCATGAAGTGGCAATGTTGGGAGTGTGCCAGAGCCTACCAGGACAGAGCTGGAAGTTGAAGGAGTGCTRTTACTGCTGTTGGTGGGTGGTCAGGCAAAGTGAGAGACATCAGTTACTCATGCAAGAGCTTGGGCTCCACTGGAGTTTTGAGATAAAGTTCTGAGGTCAGCTACACAAACGATTTCTGCTCAGCCTCGCATGGGTATACTTGGGATGGAGGGGTCTGACGATAGGCCTGGTCTTCTGCTGTGAGGGATTAGTGACCTCCTTCCAGTGGGRTCAGAAATATGATGGGTCTTCCTTCTGGCAGCTGCACTGAAAACCTGGTTTCTAGGTACACTGTTTAGATGTGCGAGCTCTCCTGGCAATCTGACACCTTGACATTTTTTTTTTAACTTTAATCAACAAAAACCCAGATGTGAAAAGTTGAATGCCCATCTTTTAAAACTTGGAACAAAGATGAATTATTCTTTCTCACTGATTTTTTTTGTGAGAACATGAACAGCTCGAAAATGCTGAAACTGTGCTTCCCACTTATTTTGCTTTCCCTCTGCTCCAAATGATGTTGCAAGTGAAATTCCACGTCTGAGTCCTGCAAACCTCTGTCCGTTCCATTCCATCATGAATGGCTATAAATCACGGCATTGGTGTTASTTCTTTTGATTAAATTCACTCCTGATATTTGCCAGATTATTGGCACTAATGTAATTCTATTGGAACAGAGACTCTGCAGGGTTTTATAGCCTTGCTATAAAACAGCTCTGCACTTTGAGGGAAGGATTTACACACTTTTTGATGAAAAGATGACAAATGATATGTGTTCTGAATGCACTTCTGCTGAGGCTGCCAGTGTAAGCCCATTGTGGAGGGGCAGAATTTGGCACCTGAAGGGATCACGTTCATTAGGACTTAGAGTTTTGGTTAAAAAAGGGATTGCCTATCTATCTGCTACACTATTCTAGCCCTACATCTTTGGCAATCCTAGCAGTATTTTAAACTCGTTTTGAAGGATTATCAGCCTCTGTAAAAGAGCATGCCCAACCTACCTGACTGCACTGGCTTGTACACTCAAAAGTACAAGATTTTGACATTGCTTTTTGGAAACAGTTTGAGTTCAGAGATAGTGGCTGCAGTCTCTGTGGGCTGAACCTCCAGGCTCTGGGCTTGATGGGTGCAGATGCCAATTCAYCTCATCCAGCTGCTGGCATTTAGAGTAGGGGGGTGGACTAAAGTAGCCAGACTCTGTGGCTTCTTCTGCTGTCTAGAGATGAGATGAGAGCCCTGGAGATGGGACAGTGGGACATGTTCCCTGTCTCTCTCCACTGACTATAGAGGGAGCTGCTTGACCAGCTTTTTAAAGCATAGAGTTCCTTTTTACATGGCTAAAACTAAGGGAGATGAATCCTGTTCCTACTGCCTGGAGCTTTACAGAGAAGCTGGGGGTGCAGTAGGCAACAGGGTAAAATCTKTATTAGAGGAACAGAAGCAAAGGCTGAGGATAAGCTCCACAGTCAGCACCATACTAATCTCCCACTGTTGCTCTCCTCTGGCTCCTGCATGCGACATCCCAATGAAGAGCATAGAGAGAACCTGGAGGATCAGCCTGTGTTTTCTTCCCTCGCAATGTGGGGCAAAGCCACTGTTATCAGAGGTGGGTTGGCAGACATGGTGAGGTCTGGAAGAGAACCTGCATCCTTGGTGCTTCTCTGCATCCAACTGCCTGAAGGCTTAGGTGATAGTTAGTGTCTCTCCAGCCTGAGGAGATGTTTCCCACTCCCATAGTCCAAGATCCAGATCTAGGAGCATCAGACAAGCTCACTACTATTATATCCCAAGGACACAGGAACCACCTGAATGAAACACCAGCAGCCGTCTGGGGGATCCTCTAACAGCTATTTCTGAAGATGAGTTAGGACTTACCCTGCCATGCTATAGACTGGCTTGGTCACTGAAAGATGTTTAGATGTTTCCTGGCAGGGCTCCCATCCCTGCCTTTTCTCATGATAATGAGACATCTCTGTCATCTAGGTGGGTCACCAGACTCTATCCCATCACCACAGGCAACTAGGTACTTCTGGATATCAGTTTGTTAGATCCACCCTTGATGTCCACTTCAAGAGTACATGAATCACATCCTAAGAGAGACAGCTTCTCTCCCCACAGCAGCCTCATATTGATGCTCGTCTCTATTCCTGCTTGTGTATGCTTTTACACAATGAAGTCCAAAGCAATACATTCTATGAATGCCACCAAAGRAGTTGCCTTTCATTATCAAGCTTCCTTCCCTTTCTTTTCATCTATTCATCTTCTCTGAAGACCAGCTGAAGCTACCATTTAGACGACAGAGGAGCCTACCCTTAGTGCTGGCAGGATTTGGATCAAGTTCTTGTATCAAGACTTGGTTACCTCTGAAAAAAATCACATTGCTGGAAAAGGCCCAGACATTCATGGCATTGATCTGTAAAACACAGACTTTATTTTCTCATTAGGTCATGCTCTTTTGCTGTATTAACTTTCTAGCTATGTTTCTATACTGCACTTGTTAGTGGCTATGCCTCAGTCACCCTGTTCCCAAAGGCCCCATAATTCTTTGTATTGGTATTATTACAAGTGTTGAGTGCTGGTTTATAGTTTCTACATCTAAAACTTGTCATCAGCAACTCCCAGGAACACACAGACCAATCTGAGAAAGCTCATAGAAGTGCRGCTTTAATCTGTCCTGTGCGCACAGGCATAGTCCATGAAAATGTCCTGGAGCAATGCAGTGCAGGCAGMACATCTCACAGGAGGCCTGAGTCTGTCTGCCACAAGGTGCAGCCACCTCCAAGGCACACAGAGGACCTCTGTGTCCCTAGGCAGGGCTATACCATTCACTTGGGACACTTGGGCTGAAAGGGTCCCAGTCTAGAAAAAGGACATGATTATTACAGAAACTCTTAACATATTTTGAGTTTGTAGCACAAAAGCATGGAAGAGAAGTGACTTTTTTTTTCTAATGAAACTCTAGCTCGGTGAAACACCTCTATGTGGTCATGCCAGCTTTTACACATATGTAATTTTAATGACATTTAAGCATCTAATTAAAATTAAGCAGCCACTGATGTGCAACCTGGAGCAGGAAGAGTTTGCTGCACTGTAGTGGCAGAATATTCCTGTGGCTCATTGCYGCTATTGAGACACTTCCTAATTGTTCCAAGGCAGATGGGGCTCCATTTGCCAACCTTCAGTCCTATTCTCCCTTTCATTYACGCGTTCCAGTTCCAAGGACTTTCTAATTAAATCTAATCTATGTGAGCCTTCAGCAAGGACAACTCAAATGTTAGGAGCTCTGTGCAGCCCTTTCATCTCCAAGCCCAGGGCTGTTCCATCACCTCTACCCAATGCAAAGGGATGCTGCCATGCATGGTTACTGGCGTATGCACCCCAGAGCATTTARGAATCACAGCTACCACACCCCAAGCTCACATTTGTAACCCCTGTTTATCCAAAGCCTTCGTACTTTTGTCAGGGGGTGATTTGCACTTGATTTCAGTGGAATGTATTTGAGGCAATCTTGAGTCAAAATCTACATGCTCAGAGCGAGTGAACTCAGGGAAGAGGACCTGCAGGAGTCTCCCTTTCCAGGGAACAGCAAGGGGCACCACTCTCTGTGAGGAAGCTCTGCCATTCACATCCCAAATTGAGCACACATGTCTGTGCTCTGGTCTACTAAGGTCTCCAGAAGTTGGCCTACAAACTCACTAACAAAAAGAAGAAAAAAGAGAGAGAGAGAGAGGAAAGAAGACAGAGAGGCTTGTCTGTGCCTGGTGATAACATCAGAGCAATTCACCTCAATGCCAAAAATATGTTTAAGCTGCAGCTGTCTTAAAGCTCCAGGGAAGTCAATAATTTCACATATTGCTCCCACCCAAGMACTTTCTTTGTATGATTCGACCCCTCTGCATGCCCCTGCTCCTCAGCAGGGACAGGTCCTTTCACCCACCAAGCCAGGCAGCTCTGAAGGAATGTCAGCATTCCCTGCCTTCATCAGGAAAGTGGGAGCTGTTTCTATGCCTGGGCCCCCTCAATCTCCTCCAGAAAGCCACGTCGACACTTCCCAAGCTCTTTTCAGCAAAGGTTCCCTCCCTTCTATGAACATCTTCTGTTGGACTTCCTGGTATTGGTAGAGAATAACTTACATTTAACGTCAAATTTAAAACAGACCTAGTTTAGGGAAGGGGAGGTGCGGAAGGGGCCTTTGACATATCTTCAAACAGGCTGGGAAGACATCTGGACATAAACAAGTCAGCATCGCACTGGGACAGGGCCTGACCTCCAGCACAAATCTCCATGCGTCACTCTGATATGTCCGCTTGGCTTCTCCAGGCCAGTATCCGGTGCCGGCATGCACCCCCTCTCCTCGGAAACGTCCCCAGCTCCCTGACCCCGGGATYGGGTCTCAGTGCAGCAGTGAAGCACACCTGTGCCTGCCGTGGTGCTGAGTGCTGAGCTCTCTCCAACACCCTCCCATAGAAAGCACACATGCTGGACTCCCATCAGCACTTCCTCCTGTCCAACAGAGCCAACCTGAGACACAAAGCAGGAGCTTCTGGGAGAAGAAAAGTGCAAAGAGAGCTTAGCCTGAGATGCATCTTGGTAGCAAAAGGATGCCTCCCGTTTCTTTTAGGACAGGGGAGCAGGGAGGACTGAGCTGAAACAGCATGCCAAAGGTCTTCAGAAGGAGATGCAGCAATGCTAGAAACTGCTAGAGACATCCCGAGCTCAGTGTGGTGGGTGCAAGGTGCTCTGCTTACTTCAGAGAGGCTGAGATGTTGTTGGAGAAGGTTTGGCCAGAGACCTCAGAAGGAGCATTGACTTCTCCACTCACTACTGCAGCTTGGCAAACTGTCCAAGAGATATCTCCAAGTTGAATCCCAACGCCGTGCTAGATATCTGAATGATACAATTTTTCGAGAAAGTTTAGACCATGTTGATTTCCTGTCAAGAGCTGTGAGTTCTCTGGGTTGCTGAAAATCACATCCTAAGTCTGGGGCCTACAACCTTCGAAACTGTGGTTTTCTCAAGTTTGAGTTTGTTTTTTCAACAGAAAGAGATCCAAAAGAAATTCTGAAGGACAGATAGGGACTGTGGTTTTCAGAAGTGAAAGGGTACCTGCTGTGAGACATAATACAGGGAATTTTGCACTGCTATTGCAAAAAAGCAGTTCTCCATCATAGATCTGAGGCTAAGGACAAGAATTGCTGAGTTCATTTGCATACCTAGACTTTTGCATGTTGCTGAGACAGAAAAAAGGAAGGGAATAATTTGCCTTCCCCATAAATATTTTCAAACTGTTGAGATAATTTCCTGTTTCAAATCAGTTTTAAAGAGTGACAAATCCTCCAAATTGTCAAGAATTGAACATTAAAACAAATTTCAGTCCAGGTGATTCAGCATATTTTTTTCTGATATTAAGCATAGTAAATTTGAAAAGTTTTTTTCCTCATTAGAAAAAAAAAAAACAGTTAAACATATAGTTCTCTGAATATCAACAAAAAAATCGATGACCTCTGGATTTTTGTCCCAGAAGTTTTGACTACAATTTTTCTCAGACTTTGGGGACATTAAAATCTCTCTCCCTTCTGTGGATTCTTTGCTGTGTAATAACAGCTGTGCACACACTGAAGGGTTCCCCCGCTTGAGCTATTTCTGGGGTTTCCTCTCTCATCTGTGCAGCCACCTAGCTTCATGAGGTTTGTGGCAACCTCATTATCTCTGAGACTTTTCCTCTGCTGCCAGATTTGACTGAAATATTATTAGTGGGAGAATATGCTTGTAGGAACTTCATTTCCTTAAGAACCAGGSTAAAAATACATCAGCACAAAAGAAGTGGTTTATGTTTTTTAATCTCAGTGTAAGTATTTTCCTGTCTGTTCTGTCTCCTCCAAGAAATCCTTCATCATGGTACAGCTACACAAGAAGCAATATTTCCCCCACTCTGTATGAGCAGGTTGAATGTGGTCTTGATTTTAGAGACACATAGACACAGGGCCTGGAAACTGCATCCCACTGCCAGATCTGCTCTCTGCCTGCAYGCCTGCCTCTGGGCGTCTTTGACCAGAATTGACATTTTCCAATGGAAAAAAAAGGGGGGGGGGATAATATGCACCATGGTTGCAAGATGTAGCAACACAACACAGGATGAGGCCAGGGGACACACTGCATGTCACAGTTTTCCCCTACCCTGTCACCACAGCACAAATCTGTGGGATCTTGCGTGGTCAAGATGCTTTGCTGTTAAACACCATCCCTGCAGGAGCGGCATAAGCCTCCCTGCAACTGCTCAGGTGCAGCGAGAGCTCAGGCAACGTCTATCCACACCCATGGCCAAACTAACTTGGAGAAGCCTCCAAAGAAGGAACGCTGCTTGTTTCGAATTGTTTCTCCAAACACAGAAGCCACAGGAAATTTGCTGAAGAAACTCTGCCAAGGTCAGGGCTTCAGGACAGGGGGGAGCTGAGCTAGGATCACCTTTTTGGCAGATTACAGCGACGCAAGGGCAAGGGTGTGCACGCCTGGAGATCAACACACTTTGTGCTCCCCAGCCAGATAAGTCTCCTAGAGTCAAATTTAAACTAAAAGTTTGAACTAAATACAGAATAGCCTAAAAAACATATATTAGAACAACCCAAAGACTTAGTTAAGTGATAATAACTGAAATATACCTCTAAATACTAAAACATAAGACTAAGTGAAATACGTTTACGTCATCAAGATGACGCACATTGCATTGTAGAAGCAACAGACGATTTTAAATTGATCTGTTTTGACAGTTTTCTCTTAAAAATATTGCACCAAAACCAAAATTCGTGTGCGAAAGCTTTGATTTGAACATTTTCCTGTAGAAAGTTGTTGTAGCTGCCTTTCTTACTCTAGCTGACATCTGTGGAGGACAGGAGGAAAGCAAGAAAAAGCAGGCAATTTTGGCCATGATTCTGGAAAAGCATTTAAGAATATTGTTAAATATAATATGGACCTAAGCCACATTCGCTACATGAGTCTTAAGTTCATACTTAAAATTGAGCATGATTTCCTGAAGGATTTTTCTCTGAATAGGAACCTTAATCAAAGATTATTGCAAATGAAAGTATACTTTTTCCAGTTTAATTCATTGCTGTTTTTTCTGCTCAGTTTGCTGCACAGTGCAAATTATCCAAACAGTGGGGGTTTAAATCTGGATATCTCAAGCAATATGCTATCACTGCAGATACACAGTGGCATGAAGAGATCTAGACACACAATGAAATCAAGTCTTTTTTTTCTGTTGTTGTGAAGTCAAATGGACTTTTCACCATTCTGAAAAACTTCCAAGGAAATAGCTTCCTTGAAAACAGGAAGATGCTAATTCTCAAAAAATGCAGGTCCTTTCAGATACCTTCTCAAAAAAATCATACTTGATGAGAGCTAATCCTGGAGATTTGTCCCTCTTTACCTTTCAACATGTGGCAGCGGGAAAATTAGCAGCTGGGAGTACTTCTGACCAAAATTTAAGGGTGGAACAATATTTGCATTTCTGCCATGCTGTTTGTCAACCTTCAGCAAGTCAGATAGATCTCTGCAAGTTAAAACACTTTACCGGGGAATTTTGCATCCTTTCTTGAACAGTCCCAAGCTTTGCTTTCAGATCTTTCAGTCTCAAACCATACAAATGTTAGCTGAAACATAAAAAAGTACCGTTGTTTATGCTCCAGTAGACAATGGTCCGTCTCTCCAGATGCATGCATGTAATAGTGGCTTGTCTTGGAAGCTTCAGACAGAGATATAAAACTCTACAACAGGCTATTTTGCAATAGCCTGCCCCCAGGGGAAATTTCTTCCTAACTGCAAGCAGTTAGTAGCTGGCTTGGAGTGCTTATATCCGTATATATATTAATCCCAGCTAATGTAACTACAGATGTTCTCATTCATAGGCCTATCTAATCCTGTTGGGTCTTTGCCATGGTGTCTCGTAGCCTGAGTTCTACAAGTTAATTACGTGCAGTGCAAAGAAGCATTTCCTTTTATCATTGAGAAAGGTTGCCTTTTAAATTCATTGAATGTCCCTTTGTTCCTGTATTTTAAGGACCAGTGAAGAGGAGCACCTGTCTGACCTTCTCTACACAGTGCATTACTTGGCACCCCTCCATCGTCTCTTGGCAAGGCTCTTCTAATCTTTTCCATCACCCTCAGATGGGTGCCTCCCTGTGCCTTTCACTGTGGTTTCCCAGCTGAGAACGTGCTATTGATTTCTATAGTGTCATGATATTATATTCAGTGTTACTCTCTACCCCTTTCATAATACAGCCTACTATCTTATTTGCTCTTCTGAGCTCCATTGCGATCTGCCAGATGTTTCATTGACTCCTAGATCTTTTTCTGGAGTGGTTACAATTAACTGAGACCCTTCAGTGTGTATGAACCATTCTGCTCACTCCTTCCAGTTATGCATCCTTCTGTGCATTGGCTTTTATCTGTTACTCCATCACCCATTAAGCAAACGTGGGCTGGTCTCATAGAAGACCTGCATTGTCTTCTCGAGTCTTGACTAGCCAAAATGAAGTTGGTTGTCTAAAAATGCTGTTACCTGCTTGCTTTCCAGGTCACTGATGTCCTATAAGAGAAACTAGCTTTTGTGGACAGAGGCAAATGAATTGCTACTCTCATTCCCCATTAAAAGCTAATCATTTGCTCCTATTTCTCGGTTTTTGCTCGAAGACTTTCTGAAAAAGTTACTGCATCATTGAAGTTGCTTGCCTTCTACCTGCTGCTATGTGAACTGATAGATTAAAGGCGTGTAATTTTCTTGCATCAAACCCATTCTTGTTTGCTCCACTCCCAACCTACTTACCTGAGCATTGCATCCTCCTTTGTGGAATGACCCTTTTGAGCGAGGTTCATACCTTGCTCAATGTATGGTTACAGAAGCAAAGTCAGGTGTTATCCCTCTTGTTATCTCTAACAATGTCTCAGGCACTCTCTTTCTGCAATTCGTGGTGAACACTCAGCTCTGCTGCTTCATGGTCTGTGCTTCGCCTGGTGCTGGGGACTGCAGATATTCTGCATCGTGGTTGGTTATGGATAAACACTTGAATCTGTGGAAAGTTTGGGCATGAAAACATGTGCAAAAGGTCCATGACATACTGTCAGTGAGGATGCCAAAAAGGTGTTTGCACTAATCACATCCTCTTTGTGATTATAGTGTATTCTTTCCTCAATTTGGGGTTACAACCCAAAGGAATTTGAATCATGCTAGAAAAACTAGGATTAACCACCAGCAGCTCAGCTACTCCATGGCTGGGGAACGAGAAGAGCCTGTAATTGCTGGCTGCAAGTGTTTGCACTGGCCAAGGAACTGTAAATTGCCTTTAATTGCTTCTAATTGCTGGCACTGGTTCAGTTCCTCTGGGATAGGGACCACAAGTATGTGTGTACATCTGCAGACACTCTTGGGCCAGTTCCTACCTCCCCACTCTAGAAGAGTTGAGTTGCTGCTGATTCGAAGGGTTTTCTGGAAGACAGAAAAGCCAAAATGGGGTCACATGTTTCCGGATGTTGCAGTCATCCTAGACATTCAGGATCACGAGCATTTTTGGTAGTGTGACTCCATGCTGCTACCAAAWGTTTGGGGCTGGTTACAAGAAGCACGTTCTTAAACCCACAGAGGATTTACCCTATATCATCTCAGAGGGAGCCCTCCACTGTCAGATGGAGGCCGCTTCCACAGAGCACTGACACGGCCCTGAGATCATGGACAGGTGATTTCCAGCTCTGCCACTCGCTTGCTCTGCAGCCCTGGGCATGTCACRCGTGGCCACAGGGACACTGTTAACACCCTCGCTACAAAGCTCTCACAGGCGTCCGGCTCCTGGTGGGGAGAGAGCAGACAACCTCAGACAGCCACGGCTGTGAAAATAGCCACGGCAGCTTTGGAAAAGCTGTGCTGAGGCATTACCTCATGAGGGAAGGAAGCAGCATTTCTAATTATTTATGTGGTATCCAAAAGAGAGCTCAGTGCTCTGCAGACCCGCGCCTGTCCTCCAAGAGCCTGATTCTGCAAATCTTACTCATTGCAAAGGCTTTTTTTTGTTGTTTTTTTTTTCTTTTTTTCCCCCCTCTCTCATCAACATGGTCCCACAGAAATCAGTGGAATCCATTCGCCTGGGTGAGGATTACTCACAGGATGGGGGTTTGCAGGCGATGCCTGCAAGCAGCACACGCGGCCCCAGAGGGGAACAGCGTGTAACATGAGGCATGTTCCTCTCCGCTCCTCCTGCCCTTTGCCTCTTCTTGTGTAACCCTTCCCTGCTTTGCTCGAGTTCACTTTAACTCCTGCCTTTCTGCTCCCTGTCCCATCTGCTGATCTCTCCTCTTTAACTCTTTTCCTTCCTGCTCTTTTTAGCCTTTTTCCAACTTTTTCTCACTGTGCTTTGATATCCTCTCTCGCAGCAGTTTTTAAGCCATCTCTTGTGACCACAGTTTGAAGCGTTTCCTACCTAAAAGCACTTTGCCTTCCTCTCTGTGCTCATCACAAACCACCCTGATTTAATCAGAAAGGAGCTGTTAAAACGTTTCCAGTGAAAACTGAAAATTTGCCTGGAAAATCAGGTTTTCTACTACATCCAAGTTTTCAAGCAGCTGAGGCATAGGTGGGAGAATAAGACTTTTAATCAGAAAGCCCAGATCAGAAGTGTTAGGGGARGAGAAGAGCAGCAAAAGCTCCCCTTCCACCTCACCACCTCCAATATGAAAAATGATCGTTTTTTGGCAAGGCTCCATTTCTTTACATGTAGCTCTGCTRGAGCCTGAGGGCCAGGAAATTTGCTCCTGCTCTCACCTCTCTCCCATCTCACCTTCCTGCTGGGCCACCCTCCGGACATGACACCCTGGTCGTGGAGAAGGGGATGAGTATTCACATCATCCTAGTGCAGGAGGATTTTCCTGCACACTTCAAAACCTGTGCTGCTGGACCAACCTAGGAGGTGTTGCTGAGAAACCCACAGCAGACAGAGTGGGTTGAACTGGGAGACACTGGGGGAGTGAGCAGGAGCAGACTGGTGACAATGAGTGGGATAGAGGGATGGCTTTGTGTTGGCACATCAGGATTGTAACTAGTAATAACTACCGGAATTTGCCAGGGCTTCTGGACTTTGACGTTATTGCCATCACCTGGARGTTGTGGTTGCTTTCCATGCAGTGCAGCCAGAGCTCACAGCTGGAGTTGCAGGATGGGAAAATAAGGGCTGTGACAGGGCCAGGGCTTGGAAAAGGATATTCTGGATAGGTATCAGGATGAGCTGTGCACTGTGGCAATGCGTGGTGCTGGGATGGCCTCCTGAGGCCACATCTGCACCCAGTGGCACCTGGTGGTTCCYGAGGACAGTTTGACTGCACTCTCATGGCTACGAGTCTCTTCATTTGCAAATTTTTTCCCACTACCTGCCGTTCAGGATGGTTGAAAACATCAGTTTTCAGTTGAGTCACACACCTTCCTGGGGAGAAGGAAAAGCCTTGCACAGCAGGTGCTGGCAGGGGCAAGCCCAAGCTTGCAGCTAGCAAGGTAATGAGGCCTGGCATGGCRTCCCAAATCATCAAGCAGGGATGCCTAGAGGGACATATTCGTGTCCCAGTAAGAAATTCTCTCCTCTTCCCTCTCTCCAGACCATCATTCTGCCCTCTGCCTCCTGGGCCCCTTGCTCAATGGTGGAGCTTCAAAGAGATGTGTTCCCAGCTGCCTGGGGCATTTTGATGGGTGRTGGTACACAGTCCTGGTCCAGCTGACCAGGTAAATATCAAAAGATGGGGAGCAACATCTGATCTTCAGTACCAGACACRAAAGAACTGCTAGATTTGAGATGCTGTTCCCAAATTGGACAGATGCAACATGTCTCAGGCCCAGAGCAAGCATCTCAGGAGCGTGCAAGCCTTCAGCATCAGCCCTCATTGGACCAACATGCTCCCACGGGGGGATATTGGGGTATCTGAAAGCCATGCCTAGCAGCTGAAGCCTCTGGAGGCCCTCAGACAGGTCTCCTGCCTGCAGACTAGCCCCTTTCCAGGCCCATTTGGTTTTCAACAATGAAGGAGGACAGATTTGCCCCCAAATCCTCTTTTTGGCAGCCAGCATCCATGAGGGATTTGGGGAGAGAGGGATCAGTACTCCCCAGGCAGGGTTTTGGCTGGCTYCGTCCTGAGGACGCTGTAGAAGAAAAGGAAAGCTTTCTTGCCTTTCCCTGCCACAGCTCAGCAGGGGCAGACCACAGTCTGGCACAGAGCTCACAGATCTTAGAAATCAGGGCTGTTAACAAATGTGCAAGGCCATAATCCTTTTGGAGCAGTGATGATAACAGGCCCCGATGCTGCTTTTTTTTTTCTTTTTTTTTTTTTTTTTTTTAATTTTAACAAACAGCTGTGCCGGTAAGTCCCACTGTGGGAAATGAGATGGTGAATGATTTCAAGTGCAGTATTTACATCCTCTGCCAAACCCTTCACATCTGCCCAGCTCTGCAGTCAAGCCTCCATCCATCTGGCCGGGAACAGCAGGTCCTCCAGGCTGCGTGCAACCCACAAGGGCATTTCCTTCCTGCGCCCGCACCACCAGCTGCCAGGGATGCTGCTCAGCAGGGAAAGGGCTCGAGCAACAGCACTGAAAAGAGGTTTTTCATATCGGACGTGAAATGAATTCAGAACGTCCCTGAAAGCAATTGCTTCCTGCCTGAGATCTCTTGCGCTGAAACAGTCCTTGATTCTGCACTTCTTCCTTATGCCTCTGACACCACTCCAGGGAGTTTGTGGAGGGGCTGCAGCCGGCCGGGAGTGGGGGCAGCTGGCACTGCAACTCACCRAGTCTGCCGTGTTGCCGCCTTGTCTGCTGCCCTCGCTCCTAAAGTTCTGCAGCCTCTTTCCTAGATCAACTGCAGTTGGGCCACCCTCTATCACCTTTCCACCCAAGTGATGGCTGTTGAAACCCACTCTGCCAAATACCGCCTTTGTTTCAGGTGAGCATGACTGCTGGTGGAGGACATGTTCGTGGAGAAGGTGAACCCAGAGCTGCTGGAGCAGCTGCCTCGCACTCATCGGCAGCCTGGCACAGCTTGTTCTCCCTGCTGCAAKCTGCTGCCACTGCCGCTGCACCAYTGGGTTTTGCTCTTGTCTCCCGCACTGACCCTCTTGTTGTGTGTTCCCCCTGCAGAATGCGATTGCCACCCCGTGGGCGCCGCGGGCCAAACCTGTAACCAAACCACRGGCCAGTGTCCCTGTAAAGACGGTGTGACGGGCATCACGTGCAATCGATGTGCCAAAGGCTACCAGCAAAGCCGATCGCCCATTGCCCCCTGCATAAGTACGTGGACCAYTTTTTCCATGTCTGTAGTATAGTGGAACTAACCTTTAACATAACCCGCAAGAGCAACACACATGCTCAGCTGCTGCCCTGCTGGGCTGAGCAACTACTAACCCTGGGATGCGTATGTGCCAGTGACTAGTGCACAGGGGAAGGAGCTGGCTGGAAATCCCAGCTGGCCCTGCACCAGCAAAAATGGGCACATACACATCCAAAATACAACCCTGGCTTCCATGTGGTTCATTTGCCATGTTGGGTGGGTTGTGTGAGTGCATCTAYAGCCAAATTTGCTGACAATTCTCAAGAAATCTCTGATTTCACTTTGCAGACCCCAGAGGTGCCTGGTTGTGATACCATATCAAGTCTAGATCCGTGCCTGGTTCTGGTACCGTATCAAGTCTAGATCCTGCAGCAAATCAGTACAAGTAGATTTTCTTTCCAAAATCAGGCTGTGCTGCAATGGCACAGAGCTCACATCCGAGAAGCTGCTGGTTTGATTGAGCTGCAGCCACAATAACGCAGCCAATAGCACCTAGGCTGCTAGTTGGCATCTTACACTCACACAGTCCAACCAGAAGCAAGGGCTGTTTTATTGCTTGATTCCTTAATTTCACTTTTTAGTTTGCCTTCTCAGGATCGCTTTTGCCATCTACTCTTAAAACAACAGCAATAAGCACCAGGCGCAGCTCCCAAAGTCTCTCCACCGCTGCATTTTCCTCTGCAAAATTCCACATCCGCATTTGACCCCTTTCAAACCCACTCAGGCTCCGACTGCAGCCTGTCCTGCTGAGCATTYGATAACAAAAGCAAAACACGCTTTTACTGAGCACTGCTCTTTGTGCCTGCTGCTCTTGCTGTTGTTGGCTCATTCAGGGGCTCAAACACATCACTCTAGACTTCACCTGCCTCACCGAAAAGATGCATCAAAATTACAGTGCACAAGGCAGGCTGGGCTGCAAGGGCTGCTCACCACCAAAGCTACATCG
Source organism: Rhea americana (assembly GCF_003343005.1). Lineage (NCBI taxonomy): Eukaryota > Metazoa > Chordata > Aves > Rheiformes > Rheidae > Rhea > Rhea americana. Next base: position 461,010 of record NW_028185461.1, read on the forward strand.
CTGTTGTTAAGAGGGGGRAAAAGGCCCAGCAGGAAAAGAAAGGTGAATGTTGAAAGAATCAAGTCTTTGCCAGAAACCCATGATCTCTTCCAGCACTGTCCACCCCCAGTGTCTGCCTCGCAGGGTGGCCACTGCCAAATTGTGGGGTAGATAGCCTTTCTCCACCTTCTCTTACTGAAGCAAACATACATTCCACGGTGGTTTTTGGTCACTTGAGATTCATTCTTCCCCATGTCGCAATGGGACGGCAAGAGCTCAAAACAGATGCTTGTTTCCCCAAGATGCTACAGTCATGGCTCCGGTATGCTTTGCAGCAAGTATGCACAAAGGTTTATCATTAATCATTCCCCCAGGGCCATGGTAAATCAGAGGGTAAATTGTTCCTTGCATCACCTCTCTTGGGATTCATTGCACTAAATAAAGACAGACAGAGGATTTCAACATGATCAAACCAGGCGTTCGGAGTGGGGCTGTGCTCATGCCAGCTGCCAAATCAGCGGGCTCAAGGCTGCATGCTGGCGTGAGAGTCTGGCAGCGCTGCCCTGCACAGGGGGGAGGTCGGGATCCCACTGCTTGCCCGGCACCCACATGAGATGCTGCTGCCCCACAGCTCTCGGCTCTTGCATCCCTGCTCCCACGGGATTTTTTTCCCTGATTTTAGGTTCAATTCGTTTTCACTATAAAATAGCTTTTTTCCAGAGGCCAAAATTTTTGATAGAAATGTGCTCCAAAGAACTTTAATGCTTTAGCCTGCCTATAAAGTCACTGCACATTTCTTGGGATTTTGATGCTGACTATAYGAGGCCAATGCAGTTAAAATAAGTATATGGGCCACTCCTGATTTTCTCAAGAAAGGGGAAAAGAAAAAGAGCACATTTTCATCCTTGAAAAATATCAGTCAGCATATCCTATGGAGGTGTGTGTGTAGTTCACACACACACACACATATATGTATTTTATACGTGCATAGCAGAGGACACTTTCTTTCCAGCCATATCCACAMTGCTATCACATCTGGGACTGGGAGAGTGCTGATACAACACACAGAGCATGAGTCCATCCACCTTCTCAGGAAGAGCACAGTTATTCTCTGATTTACCACTGCTTATATTTTCCCTGTCCCAGAGACTTATGGCCACATAAAAATCACCTCGCAGGGAATAAGCAAGACTGCATGTCAGGTCTGCCTGCACTGCAGCCCACACCAGCAGGCATGAACATCCATTAAGTCTCCAGCTTTGGCACGGCTGTGCTGTCTGTTCTGCTATCGCTAAATTACAGACCAGGCATCTCACAAGGGCTTGCTACCTAGCTTGAATTGCACGAGCGTAAGCAATGCAAAAAGCCATCTAATGCTAATTGGACTGCACCCATATAAGTCRCAGTCACTACAATGCAGACAGACCTAAGCACACCATGCCTCTGTGGCCAAGTGAGTTCCTGAGGGAGCCATAAGAGCACAGAGGGAGGCAGACACTGACCGCCAGCTGCTCAAGTTCTCTCGTGGCTAAATTTCACTTTCAAAATCAGACAAGAGATTTTGACTGGTAGGCTGTTTCCGCACCATTTCCCATGGAAATCACAGCRTTGATCCCTGAATATGCAAAAGATGTCATTAATGAGAGCTGTGTATATGCACTAGGGAAAAACAGATCATCTTGCTGAAGGGACCATATAATGTTCTCCATCTGCAGGCCATCCTTTTGACATCAACAAGCACAGTCAGGCTTGGGCATGAAGATCCAGAGTATTACGTGGTTTCACCTCTGTATGCAAAGCCTGCCCAAAATCAAAGCCAGGGGCCATTACATTGGCAGTAGATATACTTGCATTTCCCTTAAATCTGGGAGATAACACTTCTGTCCCAGAGAATAGATGCAATTCTTTACTTGCATCCTATCTCACACAAAAGGAGTGGGATGTAGATAGCACTTCCTCAGACATGAATGGAAACACCAGCTGGAAGGGAGGCACACCTTGGGATAACACGGGGCAGTAATGTTCCCTTTTCCTGTTTCCCATTGAAGACACTTTGCAGCYGTTAGTTGTACTGCACTGTCTGGCTTGTGCATGCTCCACGCTCCTGCAAGAGCACACCATCACCGTGGTGCATAAGCTAAACTATTTGATTTAGCAATTGCAGTGGGTTGTAAACGTACACCATGGCATTTGATGGCTCTGGCACCACATCAGTTAGCTGGCTAGCTGTATCATAGCAGCTGGAGAAATCTGGAATCACCTAGCCACATTCCTATTATTTTTAGCCAAAAGCCACAGGTTTTAGTATAAAACACCATTCTCCGCACCCATTCGTGAGGCACAGTTCTCCAGCATGTGTATGTCTGGTATAGAAGTTTGTGCACTTTTCTGAGGTTCTTGTAAGAGTGCAATCACATCTTGATTGTAGACATGGTTGGGAAGAGCAAAGGTGTTGTGTGCATAGGATCTGAAATAACACCTCCTTTTATATTTTCTTCTTTCCTGCCTGCTTTGCCCTATCCTGCACAGAGATCCCTGCCGCTCCTCCCACCACTGCAGCCAGCAGCACAGAAGAACCTGCAGGTATGTTGTCTCTTCTTTCAAAGCCTCTTCACAGTGCCTTGATGGTAAATATCTTTTGAGTGATTGTCTTTTGAGACRAAAAATACATTAAAATACACATATTCTGTTGCCTGTACTAAGTGAATACCTCTTACTTCCAAAATGTCCAAGTCTTCAAAACGAGTATGCAGCATCCAGAGAGATGAGTGCTTCTAGGAGTGAATGGGAGTGTACAAAAGACGCAGGAAGATTTTCCCAGAGGTGGATAAATCTATAAGCCCTCAGAGGTCACACAAAGTGGGACCGGCACTTGATGGGGAAGAGGTAAAGACTCTGTGTTCACAGTGCATTTCTGCTGGTACCAGGCATGCTGTTGTTTCTGGCATTGCGGTGGCCAGGCTGACTGTTGTGCAGCAACAGGAGTAATAGTTTGCTGCAGCCCAGTCTGGATGGAGAAGACATGGAGGACACCCGTTCAGCTTACAAGTCCTGATTGGTATATGAAATCATAGCATGATAAATTGTATTCAGGTATAGGAAATCAGGCATGAGTTGATAGAACGTGTCATACACCTTCTGGATCAAGGACACTGGTTGATTATCAAACTAATGGTTTTCTTCTCAGGCACAAGTGCTCTAAAAGGGTAAGAGAACAGTTCAGCTATGTTTTTCTTGGGGGACAAGGACTGGAGAACCAAAGATTCCTGAACAGAGAACAAACAAACCAAGTGTAGCTCATAAGATTGCAGGCCTGCAGACACTGGGCAGCTCAGACTGATGGGCAGGTAGACACAAATATGGCTTGGGTGAGAAGGGCTCGGAGGAGCCCATTCTCCTGGGGTCATGGTCCTACTGAACTGCAGCTCCACAAAGATTGAGGTGAGCCGCACAGGGCAGAGACACTTCAAGTGCAGGAGAAATGGATTCTTCACCCTGGGTATCCCTTTCCTTATCTCTCAAGACCATTCTGGCTTGGAAATGCACATAAGCCTTACTCTTTTTTTCTGTCTAAATYCATGGATTTCTAGTGCTAAGCAATCTCCTAGATGCTGACATGGCTTTAGGTGTTGTAGGCAATATGTGTCTCATGGCTAGCTTTGCATGTCCTCAGAGGATGTGACACAGTTTTGCTTAGTGACCTAGATTGTGACCAATGTAAACAGTAATATCTCAAAGCCAGTGACCGTAAGAGTAAGGAAAAGCATCTTAGCTTGGTGCAGGAGGTCCAAGGACCTACAGTAGCATTTCAGGGGCAGCAGCTTAAGGATAGCTGTGTAGCCCAGACAGACTTGGATCACCAGCTTTATGCAAACTGCAGTATGGAGGACTATTCTGAGAAAGCTTTARTATGTCAGGGTATATGTGTCATCCTGGTTTTCCCTCCTTTTCTGCTAGCACTGGAAATGACTTGTGTAAAGCTGACATAGTGCCCAGGGTGTCTCTTTGAGAACCCCAACTCTACCACTGCAGTTGGACCACTTCTCCACCTTCCTCTCTTTCTGATTTACACCCCCAAAGGGGCCAATACCTGTCCTGTCCATGTTACAGAGGTCTATACACAATTCCCTCAAGGTCTAACAAGTCTAAACAGGCAATGACAATACAAGCCAGAAGGCCTGGGGAAACCAGGCACAGTAACTTATCCTGTCCAGCTACTCACAGATTCCTGTGGTATTTGAACAGTGCCATGTCTGCAAAGGACACAGGGAGTAAAGGTTGTTTACTTCTGTCTCACCAGTGTGGKAGGGTTCATAAATTAAGGATTTTATACTAAAAGCAATGAACGTCACCTTGAATTGGACTCTGAGTCAAGCACTTGCACTCATGGTAGGGCTTTCAATACAAACTGTGTGCTTTGCTTTGTGCTTAGGAACTCTTCCCAGGACAGGAAACCTGGGAAGCAAAGGGGCAAGGCCTTTAGTCTCCTGTGTCATGGGAAGGTAAAGCCCAGAGTTTTCTGTAGGACTGCTTTAAATGTCAAGTTCTCTCTCATGTAGACACAATAGGAACAACTCTGTATTTTGTAGGTTAGTAGGAGCAAGAAATATCTTGCAGCGCAGGATTTGTGCCTGTTATTTAGTGTGTGGTTCTTGACGTGTCTTCAGTGACCTGAAGCACAAGAAGAAACTCAGAGACTCACTCCAACAATTTGGTCCTAGCCAGTATACCTCCGGCTGGGATTTTGCTGATCACAGGATCCTGCATCTAGTAGTGGATCATAGAGTAAATGTTCTGTCTTATGGCCTGGGAACACTGAGAGTTTATATTCCACACCAGGATCTGTCTGCTCCTCATCCCCAGGCTTCTCAATCCAAACTGTTCCCAATATATTGCAGGGATGGCAGAGCAGACCTCCTATACCAGAACAGCAGTGGGTCTATCATGGGTTCTGCCAACAAATGCAGAGGTTTGGCAGCCATGGCTTCTCATGGCCACTTCTGCTAGGACTTTAACTCTTGAGAGCAAACCCCATGTGTGTGGAGCTACTAGGTAACCCTTGAGCAGTCTTGGGGTCTCCTCACACCGCAGCTGGTTCCCAAGAGCAGAACCAGCACAGACATTCAGAACGGGGAACTCTTAGACAGAACTTCATTTTACATAGATACATATTACACAATGATGTACGTTGGTATAATAGATGTTCCAGTCATCCAAAGAGTCCCATTCTTCTACTTGCAAGGGGAAAGGCAAGGTGAAAAAGACAGGTCATCAGGAGTGTGTCAGGGATGCTGGCTTTTCCAAGTCATCTTTGGGTGTCTSTGGTTCTTGGTGAAGTCCTTTTTCCATAGAGTCCTCCTTACTCCAGGAGGAAAGGGCCAGGGACCGTGGTATATCCCACTCAGTGCAGTTGCCCAGGCCATTCACTAAGGTAGTGCCTGGCTTGAGTCATCACCTCTCCTGGTTGGTCAGGCTTGTGGGGCACGAAGTGCATTTGCGAGCGAGTGAACAACTGCTTCTCTGTCCTGTCATTGCTGTCTGAAGGATCCCTCCGGTTAGCTTTGCATGCAGCTTGCCACACTAAGCTGCCTGCCAGCTGCTTGGAGCTGGTGTCACGAGGTKATACTTGAGCAATCTCCTTGCATTTGAACTGGCCACAGAGAGCCTCTGATGTCTTTTTGCTCCTGTTGAGAGCTCATTTCTTCTGGATATATTCTTATTCATGAATCCAAAAGAGCCTTTCTGAGGAGATTCTCTATTATTTATTCACAGTCTCTCTTCCTGCCAGCCCCCATGTCCTCTCACATCTTCCCAGAGCACGTCTACGAGCAGGGTCTGAATGCAGGCAGAGGGTTTGGAGGAAGCGGTATTCATCCACATATATCAGCCAACATCCCGACTTGAAAGAAAATTGTTGTGGAAGCTCCAGCCCTGCCTCCGCCACAATTCATGGGGCGAGGAGTGGTTTGCGGGTGACACACATCTTCCAGCCTGTGTCCTGCTTTTGGTTACCAATAAAGCTGGGGAAAAACAGTTCCTTTCTGTGAACCTCTTGCACTGTCCTGGGGAAATGCCAACTAGGGTAATTGCATTCGGCCATCCTAAATTCCATGTGCCACCTCGATTGGCTACAGCGGTTGTCAGTGCCTACCCTGAGCTGATGTGCTGTGGCAGTGTGACCTGCGAGAGCACCAGGCTGGGAGTCACTGCCACAAGCTCGGTGCCAAGCGCTCCTGTGGGTGGGGTGGGAGCCAGAGCTAGGCTAATTGCCTCCACAGGACCTCAGCTAGCCAGCGAGCAGGACCTCACCATGGTGCAGAGCATTCAGGGTGAGTAAGACCAGAGCACAGAGCTAGGAGGACCCTTGAACAGGATGAGGGGGTGCACAGCCTATTTTGGGCACTAAACATGGACATTTTAGTGAAGAGCTGCACAGTTGGAGGAAAGAGCTAGGTCCTCCAGAAAGGGATTCACCACACGCAGCAAGTAGGTTGCGGTTACAAATTGTCTCCAAAGTGCTGATAACCTGCCTTTTTGTAAACACTCTGGTAGTCTGAGGGATGGAGCAGGGTAGAGGGACTGGAATGGTTCAGTGCATCTCTTCAGCAGCCTCTAGCAACCTACATACTGTACCATGGTCCTCCTCACAGTACCTCCATCCACCGTCTGCCTGGAAGGCACATGAAGAATATCAATAGGGATGGTTAGAGGGATTCAGAGGTTCATTGATCAGGTTGAGGATAGCCTAGTGCCTCTAAATTTGACCAAGGCCTTGTCTAGGTATTTGAAAYACCTACTAGCCTTGCCACAGAGCTGCCATTTCTCCCCCATGCTGCTAGCAGAGATGCAGCCTTCTTCTCCCTCAGCCCTTGGGGGTCTTTGCAGCAAAAGGCCCATCTGTAAAGGATCAAGTTCTTGCAGCTGTAACTCTGCATCCTCCGCTTATTTTCCTGGATTTGCYTAAATTCAGTGATCACAGAAGTCTTAGAAAGCCTCAAAGCTTCAGCAAAGGGATGCCTTGTTAGAAGCTAAGAGAGRGATATACGTGGACTGGGAGCAAACCAAGAGTCCTGACAATCTAGGAGCAATGAAAAATGGCTTGACAGCGTCTCTTGGATTCCTGTGTTGCTTGAAGGCAGGATTTCCCCATTCCCTGCCTGGATCCGTTACAGTAGGCCAATCCATCTTTCCAGGAGCCGCTCACAACGTGTGGCGCTTTCTCTTTAAAAGCCTAATGGAGGTTGAGCCAAACTGGGCAATCTGATGGGCCCATTGTCTCACAGCGCCTGATAATAATTCTCRCAGTGATTTTTACTGGACTTCTTAAGCAGTGTTTTGTCCAGGGAGCTTGAACCTTCCATATTTTATGCCTTCSCTTTGGTGTGTTGGCCAAAGTATCAGACAGCTCTAGGTCTCAGCRTTGCCCAGCTCCCATCATCACCCTTCAGCATCCTGTAGAAATTCCTGGTATTTCTTTGGCAACTGTTAAATTGGTGCTCTGATGAAGACAGCTGCTAGAGTAGCAGCCGGAGCCTCCACRATACAACGGCAATGGGTTATAAGGATGGAAATCCAGAAAGAAGTAAGCAGGAGGCTTTGGGTGCAACCAGTTCTGGGAAAGATGCTGCTTTATTTCCTTTGTTTGTAGCTAAGCATGACAGAAAGCAGTTTCCTTGCCAAGAACTGAATTAGCGTCACCAATGATCTAAGTCAACGAGGGGTAAATTTCAAAAGAGCATGGGCCAAAGCTGGCCATGGTACAAGTGGTTGGAACAATGTTGACTTTGGTGTGGGGGGTCCTGCCTGGCTCCATTTAGCCCTGAAAGGTCTGAATCAATTTGGGGAAATTATCCAAAACTGAATTGTTTAGATGAAATGCATTCATGCTTTCCTGTGCCACGAGATTTGGGGATGAGGGGAGGGGTGCCCCTTATTTTTGTGGCCAGACTAGGAAAGCAGTTCCGAACATCTAGTCCTTTTCTGATCCCATTCAAAGATGAGAAGGGACAAAGCAAAAGGGCAGAAATAACAGCAGGGGAAAGGGTTTACAAACCTACCAGTCAGYTATTCCCTTATCTGAATCTAATCCAGATTGGCTTGGAAATGATTATCTTAGGTAGATGATTTCAGCTAGTGGGTTTAAATAAAAACAGGTGATTGGATTGATACAACTCTGCATGATTTTCCCCAGGAAATAAGCCTCCTCAATTTCAAGACCAGATCTGAACGTTCCAAAAGATGTTTGCGCTCAAGGTGTTGTCTGGGTCCTTTTGTTCATGGCTGGTGAGGAAGAGGCAGGATGTGAGAGTAAGGAATGAAAAAAAAAACACTCTTTAGCAAAGCTACAGGGTATTAGCAGGCCCCAGGATTGCTGCAGTCTGGTGGACTCTACTCGTTCTGAAAAATACTTGAGTGGTGGCCTCACTGCTCAGCCGTGGGGAGCACCACACAGCCCTTGGAGGAAGACAGACCCATAAARAGCTTGGCTCCAAGTTGCAACTTTCCCAAAGCTTACAGGCAATCCAACATAGAAGTGGATCAGGGCCCAGTACTAGATGCTGTGGTATGCGAGTATGATTAATATCTTCCGGAAGTGGCTCAGAGAAGGGAGATGGGCAGCCGGGTCTCTGTTTTGGAACAATCTGAAATCGTCTCAAGGAAAAAAAAAAAAACTAAATCCCGCAGGCTGTCTGAGCTTTTCAAGACTGTTCCTGCCTGTGTCTCACTTGGAAAAAACACACACAAAGGTTATGGCTTCAGTCCGGGAAAATAAAAACTTTATAGGAAATAGGAGAAAACATTCACTTGAAAACATCCTTTCTCCATCAGGGACATGGATCCTTTCTCTGGATGGAGAAAGGATCTTCRTCCAGATCCTGTGCTAATCTTGCCCACTGTGGGCAGCCACTGGAAAACAGAAATGCAAGACCCAGGAGCTGCTGGGTGCTCTCATGATGSTGAGCTCCTGCTCCTGTGCTGCACRTTGCCAGGGAGCACAGCAGCATACCCGACAGACCAGCAGATGGGACATACATGGGCATCCACCAGTGTTGGGGGACAGCTCTCCTCTGCTTGCCTCAGCAAGATGCAAACCTTCCCCTGTGCCCCTGCAATCTCTCTGTTGCTTCCTGGCCCCTCTGCTGCCCTGTACCCATTTCTCAGCTTCACTTCTAGCTTTAAAACCCTTCTCCCTCCTGTGGGAGAGTCGTAGGCAGTAGATCCCTCCCAACTGGTAGATGGCTTTTTGTGGCTTAAAGATTTGGGCTTTGGGGTGAAATTTTTGAGTTTGAGCTGGATGCTTCCAGTGGGAGCTGGTAATGGGSAATATCAGCCTCTTCAATGACATAACATTCTTGTCTCTGTATCTGCCAAAGGACCCAGATGCCACAGGCTGCCATTATGGACAGCATCATGCTCTGGTAGCCAGGCTGGGTCTGCCAGGCATAACTGGGCATAACTTCTTCAAGCTCCATTTGGAGGTGGATTGGATCATTCGCTCCCACTGCATGGGAGGCTGTGCTTGGATTTCATGGCTCTGGCAGCTGGAAGCCACCTCCTGATTTCCAGCCTACTAGCCAGTTTATACCCATCTTTCCTGTAAGAGCATGGTCCTTTTGCTTCAACATCTCCAATCCCAAACAGAGGCTGTGGACCACTTACCCTCCTGTTCATGGTCTTATAAACACTGTGGTCATCACTGCAGCAACAACTTCAAGGGAAAAGTGACATTAGGAAAGGATTAAATGTACCATAGCTCCTTTTAATGAGATGTAGCAGCTGGAAACAAGGACTCAACACCATGTGAGCAGCCAGATGCCTCCACAACATCTGCGAGGGGTGCAAGACTTGCTTGGAAAATGACTGTGTGCAGAAGGGACACTGGTACTGCACAGCGCCTTCAGGCGCAGTGGGACATAGGGCTGAACTCCAGCCCCGGCAGAGTCGGGCTGCTGCTCCAGGGCCCCGTCTTCAACATTTAGGTAAACCACTAGACCATCTCTATCTCTATTTGAAGATAGTGGTCAAACTCTTATTGGCCCCATGGTGGCGAGTCCATAGGGGCAGAAGCAGTGGTTGGCTTTGGCCTGGGCAGCAAGGACCCAGCTCCTCATCCTGTGCTCGGCCAAATTCTTGGGAGAGCTCCCAGCTGCTCTCAAAGGCCTTAAGGAAGCAATTTCCACCTCAACTCTTCATTACACAGCTGGTGAAAAGGAATATGGTGCAGGGATTCACTTTTCTCTTGAGAAACTGGTCATGACTACACAGAGTGCTGCAGTCATGGTTCAGAAGTAAGGGTTCTGTCAGGATGCATTAAATCYATCATAACATCACCAACTCCAGCAGGCTGATCCAAGTTCCCATCTTCCAGCACTTTCAGCAGAGGTAGCAAGCAAGGAGGAAAGGATTCAGCTCTGTACCTGGTTTGCATCAAGGCTGTGGATAGTTATTGTGTACTGAGCATGGTGGACCCGTGGTGACCCCCCAGTGTACAGTTCCCATGCTGTGACAACCTCATGTGCCACGCTGATTGAGGCACTATGATGTGACAGTTGGGCTGTCCTGTCTTCCTCCATTCCTTGGTAGTAGGGCATCCGGAGTGATTAGTCCTCCCTGGAGATGCTTGGAGGGCATTTGCACATCAGGGTACCTGGCAGATATCCCCAGAATGCAATAATCTTACTCCAAATTAGCCAGCTAGAGGAATAGCTCAATGTCACTTGTCCTGCACTCTATAGGGAAGAAACACTCAGAGCCCATCTCTGTGGCCATTTGCTCCCATGAGGTCCCAAAATGCTGTATCACAATTTCAGTGGGACTTCTGGGGGGACCTGAATATCTGACGTGGTGGACTGATGCCCTTCTTGGAGTCTCACCTATTTTAGGAGGAGATTTCAGTACGTAGCACCTGCATAAGSAACTGCATAGTGCAGTAGGACCTCTGTGAGACTTCCTGGCAAGCACAGAGGAAAGCAGTTGTCTTCTTTGACTTACCAGTCCTATTTTCAGATCGTTTTGTTTTCACAGGAGGATGTAGCTGCTTTCCAGCAGTAGGGTACCTTAGTAGAAAACAGGGGCTGAGGAGACATTCTCTGAAAYCCCATCACTTCCCAGCTCCCTTTACTTGGGTCTCCCATGGGGCAAAAGTCAGTTTGGAGTCTCCCACTTGGCCATGGGAATTGCATTGTAGTTCTGTCCTGCTGGGACCATGAAGCAGCCAAGCTCTGCTCTCCCGCTGCCAGAAAGGAAATTATTAGTTCTGGTGGGAGCCCTAGTGGGGACATATGAAAGAGAGGTGAAGGAGGKAGGAAGCACTCTGTCAGAGCAGGGACTCAGCCAGGTTTGAGTTTGCTCTCTTTAAAGAAGAATTAAAGTAATTGAGAATGAATGGAGCCATTTCTCCGTGGCCTGTGCTTCAGGACTGGAAGTTTTTGAATCTGTAATTGCAGGAACCGTTATTATAAGGCTATAGGTTTTATCTTAGAGGTGATCCCAAGCCAACCCTTCCAACATGCACTGAACTCCTTCCAAAATCTCAGGTAGACATACCTGAGATGGGCACAGGCACTCCAGCGGCTGTGGGTCCAGGTCTTGGCTAGGGCTAGGTTGAGCCTGCCTGCTGCTTACAAGCCTCAGCTTCTGGGATCAGCAAGAGACAGTGTTGTAGTTCTTCAGCTCAGTCCACCACCATTCATGGCCTCCTGGAGGGGTCTGACATGCACCTAAGTGCTCATGCACCTGAGGGCGCTGCACAGAGACAGGAGCACTGCACAGAGGAAGAAATGATGCTCTTGACTGAGCCAGCGGGACTGGGGGAGAAGAGTTGCATGCCTGGGCTCTCTCCAAGCTTTGCCCTGCCTTTCCAGCCTGCTGGGAAGAGATATATGTTCTGCAAGGGGCTGAAACAGCCTAGGGGTATAAGGTAAGGCTTTGCACGGCTGCCTCAGGGTGCACAGTCCCCACGGAGCCATGCCCCAGACTCGTTACAGTCCTTCTGACTTTAATGAGATAACATGCAAGGATGCTCCAGGGTGAGGCTTTCCAGCTGACCCTTTTACCCTATCTATTCTCAGGCAGTTTTTTGAAAGGGCTTTTTTGCTACTTGTGGGTACACTTGGGTATAATGCAAGAATATGTATTACTGTAAGCACGAGGATATTCTTTGGGCAGATCTCCTTTAACAGAGGCAAACTGAGAGAAAAAAAGAAAACCTTATTSTAACACCTTGCAAACTTAGCATGAAAAGGATCTTCAAAAGAACCGAAAGAGAGAGTTTGTTTTTCTTTTCCAGCCAATATGTATTAAAAAGGAAAAGCCTGAAGACATATCTGATTTCAAATTAGATTTGTCTCCAGACCAACAAAGGAAATCACAAAGTTTTTACTTTGCAGAATTGCAAGCAGAGTGCTGATTAGCCTTAGGTTGTTAGGATTTCAAGTAGTGACATGCCTTGGTCATCACCTGGCTCTGATATTAGCTGGAAAGGACTCTGTGTGTGTGTGTGTGTGTGTGTGTGTGTGTGCGCGCGCGCGCGCGTGTGTGCATGCTTGTGTTTGTGCTCGCACATCTGGAGCAGATCAGCAGAGCGAGGGACTGGCCGAACTCCTTGCGGGGTTTGGAAACACTCACCTCCAAGCCAAAGGGCTCTTCAGCTACTCATGCCTCACCGACTGGGCTCGGAGCACACTCCCTGCCTGCTCTGTCTCCGTAAGGACATTCCCAGAGCCCAGGAAGAGGCACGGTGTGGTGGGACTCTGCTCTAGCAGGGGGAGAATCACAGCTCCTCACTCCAAGGAAGCGCTCCGAACAACGAGTGCAAGCTCTGCCGAAGCCAAAAGCATCCTGCAGACAGACTGGAGGTCTCCACAGCTGTCTGCAGTACAATCGAGAGGCTAAATTCTCATTTCAATCACCCGAGTGGAAATCTGGGCTCAGTCTGGGGGTCTCTAGGCTTTGTATCGGAGCCGAATGAGTAATTAATTCTGTCCTGTATGGGTATTCTCCTGCTTGTCTGAGGCTGTGATGGATTGACTGAGTGACTGATTGACTGATTGATTGGCTGCAGTATCCAGCTTCCTTCTGAAAAGAAGTTTTTTCGCAGTGATCCACAGTGAATGGCCTTGAGCACAATGAGGGGGCGAGGTGAGGGGTTTCCAGTGAAGAAAATTCTGGTACTTCAACATAGTCCACAAATTCTGTGAAAAGTTAAAAAAAAAGATGCAGCTACGTTTCCTGTACAGCTGCATCGAGTTCTTACAATCCCATCTCAGGCCTTCCAACATCCCTGCATCTCCCTCTCTCCGTTTGCCCAGCTCTGGGACACTGCCACCATGGGGACTATGCTGGTCTCCAGGCACAGCAGCTGTGCCTTGGGGACAGCAGGGCTCCTGGCTCAGAGGTGACTCCTGATGCTGGCGACTGGAGTGCCCACAAATCCCGGCAGGAGCTTTGGACTTGCAAGTTCAGCATCCCTGTGAAATCTGGTATACAGAACATTTTAATGATCTTGAAATGAAATGAACTGGGTCTCCCCACTTTCCTGGGAAATGCCTGTTTCTCCTTAGCAAAATTTGCCACGAGCACCAGCTCTCAGTTGCAGCATATCCCCCCTGAGCAGAAAGTTGGATGTCCCCTCAGCTCTGGTCACATCCTGCCCATGCCCCCACACCACGCTTGACTGCGCTGGTGCAGCAGCCTGCTCAGCCGGGGAGCTGCTGTCAGCCCGGGGATTTATAGGGTGGCCCATACTCCTGAAGACAGATGGTTTCCTATTAATGCATTTAATCATGTCGACTGCAGCTCTCCGCATGGCTGTGTCCCTGGAGGAGGCTGAGAGAGGCAATTCTGGAGTTCGTCTGCAATCGGAGCGCAGGTCCGGCACTGCTGCTCTGCCAGCCACAGAGGGTTTGGGGAACATTTCCGAAGGGAAAGCACCCAGCAGCGATTAAGCACAGTCGGGGCTGGCATAGTGTGTCCTGCACATCTCCGGTGGCTGAGTGACAGCCTCAGCATCAAGCTTGGGGAGGTTTATTCCTGCAGAGACTGAGTTGGAGACATGCCATCAGACCCAGAGCCTCAGGGCCTCGAGAGCCTTTGGGCAGGAGGTGCCAGAGCTAAGTGGTGCCCCCGCCCCAGGCAGGGCCGTGCCAGATGCCWGGTCCAGCAGGCACCAGCAGGAGAGGGCAAAATGTGTGAGCCCCCCATGCCAGCAGCGGGGAGGCAGAGAGGGAGACCGTGGCAGTCCTCGTTCACATCCTGCAGGATGCTGGTGGCCCCACTCCAAGGACCTGCTGCTATCCGAGCATCTGTCCTTACTAGAAGATGCAGAGGTGGGAATAGTAGTGTGGGCTCAGTTCTGCAAACCACCCAGCCTCTGCTTTCCATCCTGGCTGCTCCAGGCGAGAGGCTTTAATCTAATTACATGCTTTATTTGCGCCAATTTGTTTTTCAATCAATCTTGTTCAGTCAGAAGAAAGGACGCTACTGTGGGCTCATTTGCACCTTCTTGTTCCAAGGGAGAGGTTAATGGCAGTTATCCTTGCTGGAAATGCCTGCAGGGCTACAGATCTGGCTCCCTTTTCAGACTGGGCGCTGCCTGGCCTGTTTCAGAGTCATATTTTCATGATTTCTTCCCTTGGCGCCGTCTAGCAAAAGGGAAAAAGTAAGTCCTGCATTAAGCTACAGAGCAGCCTGGCTGCTGCATAAGGATCTCTCTGAAACAGGCCTTTTTGCAAGGATCCTTTAAATGCAGCAGTGAGCCGGTGGCACGGGCTGTGCAGGCRGCACAGAGAGGTAGGTTTGCCTGGCTCAGGCCAGGTAGCTCCCGTCAGGGGGTGTCCTGGGGCACTCAGCCTGCCGCCTATAGAAAAGTGTTTGCCAAGGGTTTACAGTGTTCCCTTGGAAGAGTCCTAGGAAGATGCTAGGGGMTATAAAATAAGGGGAAAATGATGAAAATACTTAAATTAACTCTCTTTTCCTGCCTATACAAAGCTGACACAGGTTGCTCCCGCAGTGGCCATGCTGGTGCGTCAGCCGCAGCAGCTGTTCTTGTTTCCAAGGCTGTGCAGCAGACAGCCCCCATGCCCCTTGCTGGTGTAAGACATTCCTGAGATCGCTTTGGAGACTAGAAGACGCTTTGGGGCCTTTAGTCCACCTTTCCATGGAGAGCAAGCCTTTGGTCACAGACCCTCTCCAAGGACACTTGGAAAGTGGAGGGGCTGGGTCTCCAGTGATGGGACAAACCCTTACCATGCTGTCTGAGCTGCTGACACAGCTCTTTGGTGGTGGTTGTTTGAGCCACACTCCAGGGTTGCAGGACTTTAATTCTTAGGCTGAGAGCCCTAGGTCAGTTCAGGAGGTGGCTGGAGGTCTGGAGCAAGGAATGAAGTGAGGAGCTGGGAGGGATTTAGTCCTTTCCCTGGCAGGAGGCTATGTTTGACTAAGCCTTGCCTCAAACCTAAACTTTTCCTGCATACAGATCTTCTGGACACAAGCTTACACACGTCTAGAGATACAAAAATACCATGATTTCACTCAGCCACAACCATACAGGCTGTCTGTAGGCAAGCTAGGCCTTAAGAAGAGCCCGGATGTCCCAGGGAGAGCATGGGATTTGCAGACAGTCCATTCCTCACCCTACATTCCCATGTTCAGGCCAAGCTGGCTCCAATATACAATTCACTGTTTTTCAACCCTTCCTGAATTGCAGGCTCCAAAAGCATTGCCAGCAGAGCTGCAAGGCCACACAGCTCAGTGCAGCCCCATACAAGATGCTTGCTTTGCATTAGGATTTAGCAGACAGACCCTCTAGAAGCAGACTCGGACCCTCAGGATCCCTGACCACAGACTGAGAATGAAGGAATCATTGCAAATCTGGAACGGTTTTGTACATCCCATAACGTGCCTGACTTCAGCAGCTCAGGCCCAACTCATCCTAAGTCCAAGACTTGCAAGTTCTGCCGGGAGCTGGTAGGGCAGGATGTGCTTCCAGGGAGGTGGCTGAGGCTGCTCAGCCCCGGCTGTCCCACAGCTAGACTCAAAAGCTAAAGTCCCGGTTTGAGTGCTGAATTTGCAAAGGGCATTATGCACATTAGCTGGGCCATCGCCAGGCGGGGGAGGAAGAGCCAGCTTAGTCATAACAGACTCCACCACTCCGTTCAACGTCCGGACCAGGGAAAGGGGGCTGCAGGGGATGTCGGGCAGAGCACAGAAGAAATGATCCCACTGTTAAAGTAAATAACTTGGGAGGGATTCTCTGTCTTAAGCTTGCTTTTACATTAAAGAAGGCAGCTCTGAGACAAAGCATCTGACTCGAGTCCAGCCAAAATTAAATTACAGCATCAATTCCTTACAGTCAATGTGCGGTCTGCAAGCCAGAGACATTGTACCCAGCACAGCCCCTGCCGCTCATCACACAGGGAGAAACCTGAAAGCAATCAGCAGGCTGCACGCGCCTGAGCCAAACGCGTGTGGGCTTGGGAGCGAGACAGTCCTCAGTGCTGTGTTCTTCTGCCATGCGTACCTCATGTGCAATAGCTTTATACTCCCTGTGCAAAGGAAAGGCTACTCCAGAGCATCTCCTCCCTTGGGATGCGTGGTCAGCAAAGGATATAAGCTAGAAGCTAGTTTGGAACAAGGATGTTTGGCCAGCAGTGCTGGCACTCTTCAAAATTACTCTAACAGTCATTCACTGAGACTGATGGAGAAAATATTAAAATAATTCTTTGGGATGGAAGCAAGGGGCAGCTTCAGCACTGGTGTGGGCAGGGTCAGGGGAGAAAGACAGAGGGTTTCATGGTCATTTGGGGAAGATATCCAGAAGTCYGGGGGTCAGAGTCATCCCTGCAGTAACTGCTCAGGGCAAACCCTGGCTCGTGGCCATCATTTTCTGTCCTGGTGCTGCAGTAGCAGATAGCGTATTATTCACTACTTTCAGCTGAGAGGTGTATGACTCTTAAAGCATGGCTTCCAGGGCTTTGGGATGTTTCAAGATGACTTACAGGAACGCTGTCCATTCCCAGCCCAGGCAGTTTCCCCATCCAGTACCTGCCTGAGCTCATGTTCAGCCATGCATTGGAGATGCAGTACTTCTTCTCTTTCTCCCCAAAAGCACTTCCCACAAGCCTGTGAATGCCCCCTTCATTCTTTGGCCTTTTCCTCCATGCTCCCAATCATGCTGAAGATATTCACTCCTGTCCTGTTTAGATTTGAAGGCTTCTCTCACATCTCAACTCTTGGGTTTGGAGACTTATTTCTGCAGTCTGCACAGTTTGGAGGAGGTGGATTTCAAGTCCTGGAGCTTCATGAACCCATTGCCTTGTTGGCCAGAGATTGTCCCCTTGGTCCAGAGCATGGACAACTCTGGTTCTCCTAACAAATCCTCCATCCTCTACCAGTGCAGACCTCTTATTCTGCCATCTCCATGTCCTAGAGCATGGCTGGGGCCTCATTCCCTCGATAGGTTGGTTGTGCCAAGGACGTAATGGCTGTTGATGGGACAATAGGCCATATYAGTAGTTTGTGGAGTACATTTTATAGTTGCTTGATGGATTCAATAAATGCCTTAACRAAGACAGCATTCATACCTAGGCTTTGGTTCAGGTTGCCATTGGCTCAGCTGCAAAGTTTGGGCACAGACCACATCTGAGAGCTGAAATTCCCAGATATTCAGTAAAGAGAGGGTTTCCTTGGGCCCACCTTCAGTATCACTGTGATGGTAGGGCCCACGAAGATGTGGCAGTATCTCGCATACAGATTTTACATGTTCATGCTCAGAGACAACAGTTGCATTTCTTAGACTGGTGCAGATCCCTCCCACGAGTTTGGTGGCAGTTATAAAGCCATAAGAGGAAATAACCTGTGTGCTAGACCAGTAGCTTGTGGGGCGTTATCCATTCCACACCAGGATCCAGGTTTCCAAGCACGGATTTGCCCAGAGCCACAAAGGACCTCCACAGTCTGTTTTTCAGCATGGTCTTCTCCTTGCATGAAGAGGAAGCAAGACAGATGTAGGATTCGATATTTGGACACCTTTGTTTTGTGGCTCATTTGTGGCTCATTCGTGGGACCTCCTCTGCTCATTCACAGCCTAGTATCACATSCTGCATGGTGCAAAAGGCAGATGGGAAAGCCCAGATCTCCACCTCACGAGACAGCCACTGAGCCCCAACAAGAAAATGCAGTCCAACAGGAGCCTGTAGATAGAAAGCAGGCAGGCACCCTTCACTGGCTAAAATTTTGAGGCCAATTTGTCAAAGCTGGGTATTCCCTTCTAGACCACAACACCTACACTTTGGATCTCCGCCCACAAAGGTATTTAGGATCCTACCTGGGGGAAATCAATAGGAATTTAGCTGCATAAATTGGGATTAGAAATCTGAATACCTTTGGGGATCTAAGTCTTATATCTGCGTTTTGAGTTAGGTACCCAGGCCAAGAAATGTGGCTTTAATCGTTCTATCATGTCAGAATCAAGRGGCCTTTAATTTCCGTTACCAACATGTGGCTTTTGCAGAGGCTTAAAGATCGTTTCTGAACTGCAAGCAAAGCAAGTTACAGTCTCAGTGTAGCTTCTCCTTGTGAACACAACTCCGCACTCTCTGCTAAGGGCTGCTATCAGTATATTTCGTCCTATACAGCCTCGATCCCAAAAGATCAGACGGGCACCAACAGTCAGGAACCAGGGCACATTGGCAGAGCATGGGGTAAGCAGCTCCCCAGCCCTGGCCTTTTCTACAGCTTTTTTGAGTCTCATGTATATAGTCGCAGCCCTGTATTGCTAAAACAATCCCTGAAAATTAAGAAAAACCATTCTTCAAAGAGTGCAACTTTTTTAAAAAAACAAAGCAAAACAAAAAAGGTGTTTAGCCGTGAAAACTCTTTGCTCAGCCAGGGAATTAGTTATATCAAGGGGATGGGCTGAGCTGTAAAGCTGCTGAATGCTATGCTGACACATTTTACTAAGCTGTGATGGACACGAAACAGCCGCCCACCACCTGCTCCCAGCCCTCGGCATGCTCGCAGCGCAAGTAGCGCTAACTGCATGTTTCCAAATTCCCTTTCATTCTGTTTACCCAGGAAACACAGAAAGTTTGTACTTTCTCAGAGGAGAGCATCCGGTTGCTCTCAGCCTGGTAAAGTTCACAGGGAGGAGCAGTATGCTTCCCCCCAGGTCATGGTACATTAGGAGTAGCAGAATCGCTTGGTGCTAAGATCACAACCAGGCACGTGGAGAGCTGCATCTTCTTCTGCTTAGCTTCTGAGTCTAGCTTCAGTTGCAAAATTTGGGAGCCAAAAAGAACAGAATATGCTCCACATCTTCAGGAATAAGTAAGTAAATAAATAAATATTAAAAAGAAAAAGCTGAATGTAGAAATTAAATTAAATGCAGAAATGTACAGCTAGAAACACAAACTAAATGTAGAAAGTATGCCCAAGTTAGCTGTCCCACGGGGCCAAGCTGAGGAGTCTTCACTCCARCACCGCATCTTTGTGACCTGGGTGGATAAGACCCATCTTCCCTACTTACTAGCCMACATTATAGCTGTCATCTCTCAGCATGTTCTCCACTGCAAAACAGATATCCTTCACCTCTTCTTCAAGCAGCTTCATTTCATTCTCACTCTGGTCTTTCAGTCAGTCTCAGGCATCCACCTTCCAAGGACAGGTTACCCCATGGCCAATCCTCTGCAACCTCGCTAAGATGCRCCAGAGACACCTGCAGGAGAGGCAGCCTCCCATACAGTCAGGCCAAGCACGTTTGCCTTGGGACTCTGTAGGCTTGTAAGGAGGRAGAATTTGAGAAGATTTGCAAGAGTCTCCTATCCCAGGAAAGACACGCACAAGTTACTGAAATAGCGTTTGAAGCATTCCAGCCACCAGTAAATCATGTTTCTCCTCCCTTTTGAGCCTGCTGCTTATTCCTCCCATCCCTTCCTCCAAGCTTTGAGTTGGCTCTGTTGTCATCTTCCATCAAGGRACCTACAGCCCAGCAAGCCTTCCCACCAGAGTCCAAACTGCTGAAATATCACTTGATGGACAAGAGCAAGGTATTTTCAGTCATTAAGCAGCATTAAAATAATATCTCATAGCATCCTCTCTGTGCATTTGGCTCAAGCAAGCAGTGATCTTGCAGTATCAGTCTAAAGTATGCAGCACTGCTTGCTGGCAAACACAAGCACAGGGCTTCATTTTGAGAGATTTAATTTGTCAGCCCAAAGAGGCCCCAGAAGACCTCTGAAGTCACCCATGAGGCAAGCAAGCTCTCCATGCAGGAGACTGAGGAAATGAACTGGGGCAAATCCCCCACTGATGGGAATCAGCCCTGGCGTCTGGTGATTTACACTGATTTACACCAGCTGGTTCTGGCCACATTGAGATCAATTTAAACCAGCTGAGGCTCTGGCACAGCCTAAAGAGGCTGGAGGTAGGGGAGAGAGAAAAAAGAAAAAGAGGATGGGGAAGGGAAACTGACAGGATTTTACTACCAAAACCAAGGATAGATCAAGGCTGTGACCGGGTGTCTCAAATCACAAATCTAGTTTCTGTCTTGGAGCAAGTGGTGATACCCTGCCAGTGTTGTGGAGTGGCTTGGCCAGGCAGTGCCTGTTGTCCAGCACAGCTTCTCTGGCCAGGAAGCTCGCCAGGACAAGTTTCTGGTAGATCAATAATCTCAGGCAGACTGAAGCGTCACAGTAGGACTGTGGGGCCTGGGAAGCTCAGATGTAGTTAGAGATGTTTTCCATGCAAAAAGGTTGCTGAAAAGATGTGGGCTGTTCTTGTGAGCAGTTTGGACCAAACTCTAGAGTGTTTGTTTATTTATTTATTTACTTATTTTGCCTGGGGATGAATCCCCACAGTCCCATAGTAGTGCTGCGAGGATGGAGAAGGAGCTGCTTGCAGTGAGCATGCTCAGCCCATGTAGCAGGCCCCAGTGGCTCTCATCTCTCCCAGAGCAAACACAGGACAAACTGCCGGGCAATTGCCTTGCTCCAAACAGACCCTGAGGTGGAGCCTGCACTGAGCTGCGGGGCACGTGGCTCAGGGAACCAGGGTACCCAGTGGGACTTCATTTCCTATGTCTAGTGCTCTCCTTTTGCCTCTTTGCCTGGCTCAGATTTAGTTGGGGATGGGAGATCCATAGCTGGAGGTCCTGGATTTTGTCCTTGCTCTGTCACTCACTCTCCACCTGCCCTTGAGTATGTTGTCTGTGTGTCAGCCTCTCTGCTGCAGCAGGTACAGCAATCTCTGCTTCTGCTTAGGGGGTGCGATGTATCATAAGTAATGAATATTTATAGAGCTCCGAGATTTCTGCGCCAGAGGAGAACGAGGCATCCATCATCATGATTATCATAAGCCCATTAGTGTCCTGAAAACATTAGCAATCCACGGCTCAGCAGAATCATACCTGCTGCCTAGTGAAACAGCCCAACTGCCTGTCTCTCATCAGTCCCTCGCTCAGCTGAGCAGGCTAGGGAAAGCCTTCCTGGGCTGTAAAATCACTGCGTTCACATTTATTTCCTTTGTAGTCTTTCCTTCTATCTTCATGGCCAGGAATGTTTTAGCAGCATGTTGGATCAGCAGTATTTCTGTTCCCTTGGCGTGTGCCCCATAGAGTGAGCTGGTGGTGCTTGCCACATCGTACGTGTGAGCCACACGTGGGCTTTGGGGCAGCTGGCATAGGAATTCCAGTGCGTCAGCAGGTCCCTGGGATCCAGCCATTCCCTCACAGTGACACCACACAGTAGTGTCCCTCTGCATGGCATGTGGGCATGGCCAGTGCTTTACTAGCGAATCCGCATCCTGCGAACTGAGTGCTGCCTTCTCTTTTCTACCACCACAACTGGGTTCTCACAAGTGGGTTTAACCATTAAGATGAAACCTTAGTGCATGGGACAGCTGAGTGGTTTTCTTAGTGCAAGACCTGTAGGTGATAGCAGCAGAAATGGCAAGATAGTAGAAAAAATTGAGTAAAAGCTTTCTGGCATTTTTTAAACAGAATAGTCGCTCTTATCTTAATGATTTCCAAGTTTTGTGTGATGTTCAGGGTTGCATTAGATGAAGAAAACAGAGGACAGGCAATGGTTCCTGGAACCTCTTGGTCATCATCTTCGCCTCTCACTTTCAAAGGACTCAAAGTAGTCTGAAGCCGAGCACCGATCTTAGCTGAGCCTCTTAGAGCAGGAAGGTGCCCCATTTCAAATAATAGCTTTTGGGTTTGGCCCTGACTTTATTAGGTCATATCAAAAGAGCAGGAAACTGCTTATTACTGTGTATGCTCTTCTGAGGAATGAGAAGAGGTCAGCAATGGAGATATCCAGGTCAGGAGGGTGATGATGAGATGAACTGACTGGCTGTGGGGAGGAAGGACTGGGCTGGGGCATGCATGGATCTGAATGAGGTCTTGTGATGATCCTGGTCTGTTTGAATTCTTAGCTCTCTGGATTTCCCTCTTGTCAGTCCCCAGCTCGGAACTGAAAAAGAGGTTGCTTCTTGGATCAGGGCAGGTTTGGATCTGCCATCAATGGGAGGGTTGGGTAGGAGGATCTGAGTGCACTAGGAGACCTCATGGAGCATCTCCTCTTCTCCTGAGGAAGCTCTCTCTGTTTGTGAATGTSGGTCTTATACCCCAGGACATTTCCTACACTGAGGCTGGTGAACTGAGAGGGTGCAGGGCGCCTCATRCATTGTATCTAGAGACCTTCCTGTCCTCCTCTCCTGGGTGCCATCCACCACTGGAGACCACCTCCACCACAGAGTCACATTCCAAAGCTGGTGCTCTTATGAGGGGTAGCTCAACCCACTGAAGTCGCCGTGTAAAGCTAGGGTTCATAGGGATCATAGAATTAGTAAGGTTGGAAGGGACCTTTAGAGATCATCTAGTCCAACCCTCAAACAAGTGGCCCATACAGGGATCGAACCCACGACCTTGGCACTATTAGCACCACGCTCTAACCACCTGAGCTAAACCTAACMCCAAAGGAGAAGGAGCAGCCTATTCCGCTGCCCAGCTCTGTCTCACAGCTCCTGTTTTCTGCCTTGGAGGGGGCTGGCGTGCCCCAGCCATAGCACGTTTCCTGCCCGTGGCCCCTTGGTACGCAGCCGAGCAGCAAACAGAGTCGYCACAGAGCTGTCACTGGGAAGTGCTACAGCCACTTCAGCCGTGACAGCCACCTCCCCGCTCTGTGCCTCAGTTTCCCCTCCCAGCCYGCCTGAAGTGTGAGCTTTTCTTAGAGGGCGCTACTTGCCGTGCCCCATCCCGCGAGCCCTGCTGTGCGCAGYGGGTCGCGTTGCAGCACCTCGGGGGAGCGGCGTGGCGGGACACTGCGTGGCTGCTCG
This sequence comes from Rhea americana, assembly GCF_003343005.1. NCBI lineage: Eukaryota > Metazoa > Chordata > Aves > Rheiformes > Rheidae > Rhea > Rhea americana. Next base: position 484,323 of record NW_028185461.1, read on the forward strand.
GCCGAGGAGGCCTTGCCCGGCCCCGGGGTGCAGCCGCACATTCCCGGGGCCGAGCGCACGA
>NW_028185461.1:485250-591318 GCF_003343005.1 Rhea americana
GGCGGTGGGGCCCGTCAGAGAGGCGACATTCCTCCCGGGGGTATTTTATTTGCACACTTCACTAGACTGGACACCAAAAGGCTTCGCTAATGCTTCATGGGCTGCTAATTTCCTCCCTGACCCGCGTTGTCGGGGGCGACCCCGGGCCGAAGCGCCGGGCGATGAATGCGGGCGGCCGCCACGGGCCGCGGCCGGGGGCGACAACGGGGCCTCTGCRGGCCCCGCGCGGGCTCCGGCCCGGAGCTGCCCAACAGGGGGAATTTGTGCGGCTCTCAAAAGCGCTGGGTGGCACAATAAGGGAGGCCGCGGGGTCTCGCAGGAAGGCGGGCCGGGGGCGCCGGGCGGGAGGACGGCTTCCTTTGTGCGGGGCTTTCTTTAGAAAGGCCGGTTTGTCTGAAAGCCCCCTCAGCCGACCCAATCGGGGCCTGGCAGATGGATATCGCCGGCGCGCTGCCTATTCACTGCGGGCTGCGGCTTTGAGGCGCTTCCCCCCTCCACCCTCCGAGTTCCCCGCATCCCCCCCCCCCAGCTTTTATTCATTTTAAGGCTAATTTGTTTTGTTAATGTTTTCTTGCCCTCCCCCTCTCSCCCCGTCCAGATTGTGACTCATACTGCAAGGCGTCCAAGGGGAAACTGAAGATCAACATGAAGAAGTACTGTAAGAAGGACTATGGTGAGTCGCCCCTCGCGGCCGTGCTTCCAAGGGAAGAGCCGTTTCGAGATGCACCAGAAGAGCGTCACCCCTCCCCTACAGCATGCCGGGCCTGTTGCTCAGGATGACCCCCCCCTCCCCCGGTGCAGGTTGCCAGATGGGTCTCAGCTTGGCCAAGCCAAGGTGCCCTGGCTGGGCTCTGTTGCAGCCACCTGGGATGGGAGCGTGCACCTGGGGCCAGGCAATTTGGAGAACGTTTTGCCTGGTTTAGAGAGGAAACCCTGGGTAGCAATGCTCAGCAGAGCTGGCGTGTGATCTGTTGCTTACAAAATCTGAGCTTCCATGCTCAGACAGTCCCCCAAATCAGGGCCCGTCTCCTCCCCAGGCTTCTCCTGGGTTACCTGTGCCCTCAGAGCCCCATGGCTCTTCTCTCTGCATTTAGGTAGAGTGGGGACGAGTGCCAGGCGGTTCTCCGTCAACTGGATATGTCTCTGCTCTGTAATCCAAGCATGAATTCATAAAGAGGGTGGAGCAGCTTCAAGATGGGGCTCAGGGAGACTGCAGGATCCCCATCTTCAGATATTCAAAAATTACCGACTGGAGCAACCTTGTTCCAGCTGGTTGGAGCAGACACGTCCAGAGTGGTGGTGTGCGTCCGAAACCTCCAGATCTCAGTTCTTCTGTGATTATTTTTTAAATGTGTCAATTCTGGGTTTGGTTACCCATGACCACTCAGGGGTGGCTTGGGCAGGACTGCAAAGGGGACTTTCTTCAGGCCACATGAGAAGAAACCTTTCAAATCCCTCCTGGGGCTTTAAGCACACATCTACTAGCAAAGCAGCCTCAGGCAGTGCTGTGTGAGGCTCATTTTCACCTCCATGAGTCCCTCCCTCTGGCTCAGTCCTCATCCTCAGGAAAGGAGGTTGGATGAGATCAATCCTGCTCCAGGTCTTACCTTCATGCAGCATGAGTTCTTCTGCTCCAATAGCGCCAATATTGTTGGGATGAGCTGGGTGGTGGGAGCAGGACTGATCTGGAAAGATCAGGCAGAACTGGTTAAAAGTGAGGGCTTGGTGTCAGGAATGTTTAGAAATTACGCTAAACGTATATGTTGGAAATCACCTCACCCCACCACCACCACCATCACTGAGAGTGTGGTGAGGGGATCTGAGTGTCTGAGTTTAAAGGAAGATCCAGATCACTTGGGAAAAGATGATCCATCAGATTTGATCCAGGGACAGGGAAAGGAAGGGACTGCCCAGGTCCGAGCCCATCTTGATGGAGCATCTCTCTTATTCTGGGGTGCGACAGCAAAGCCTGGGTGCTCCTGGGGCCACCTTACGCCACCCAGCAACAGGAGCTGGGCGAAAGCGAAATGTGGTCGCCTCCGTGCAGCTCGCTGGGTACCGCGAGGGTGAAGCAAACGGCCCCTGGTGCAAGACACATCCTGGCACATCCTCTCTGGGATCTGCCTCAAGCAGGGGGGTGAGGAGCGAGCGGGGATGGGGGTTTGGTCCCGGACAGGTGTCAATCAGCATTACTGCACCGTTATCCCCATCCCCTCCGTATCAAGTGTCCCAAAGGAGCGGGAATACCTCATCTCTACCCCGAACACTCACAACAGCAGCTCGGCATATCCGGGAAGTGTTTGCCAAAGCAGAACGAATTTCCATTTAACAGCCCTTCACAACRTCTTCCTCGGACAAGGCCGTTCGCGGCAGGGACGGACGCGGCCGCTGAGGGATGCTTCGCTCTGGCTTTGTGCTCTGACGGCTCCCGGCGAGCCCGGGCGAGGAACAGCTCGCCGACAGGCAGGGAAGAAATACACRGGCTTTTTTCCTAGGAAACAAGCCTGCATTTACAGAGTTAAACCCTGACGCGTTTAGTGTTTCCAAGCCGCGTTTTGCCATCCACGGGGGAGGCAGGGGGTGAGGGGAGGAGGATGCTAAGAAGGGATTTGGGCTGGAAAACAGTAGCAAGCCGGACTTTCTCATGCAGCCGCCCCTCAGCGTGGGGCTCGGGGGCGAACCCTGCCTATTTATTCTTCCATTACCCACACGGCAAACGGGTTTCAAAGCGAAAAGCAAATCCCTTCGGCAAGGACGAGCCGCCAGGGCTGGACGCGCTCGCAGCTCACGTCCGGAGAGGCCAAGCCAAGGTCTGGCCACGCTTCCAGGAGCAGCCGGAGGTTCAACCTCAGATGGTGGAAAGGTGCAAGAAATCCCTTTTCCTTAGAGGAAAGGGTTTAACAGCACATGAGAATATCTCTACTGGACCATGAGATTATGAAGGGCAGGAGCGGCGTGGGGCTGTGCTAAATGCCGCTAAAGGCAGCGGGTTTCCCATCCGCCCAGGCAGGTTCTCTGCTATCTAGTAACTTGGGAGCTCTGACAAGCGCTTTCCCCGCACRTGGCATGGCCAAAATTTTGGTTTCCCACCTGGCTTCTCCGGTGTCTCGTAAGGGTTGAGCTCACACTGGAGCTRTTTCTTCCCGAGCGGGACAGCGGTGGGGGGTGAGATGCTTTCTGCAGCCACCGGCAGTGCGGCAAGCGGCCGAGGCAGCAGCCTGGTGGAGGGGAGCAAAGGGCTTGAGGAGGCGCGCGGAGGGCTCGTGAAGACTTTCCGCCTGCCGCCGCCGCGGGAGGCCAATTAGGAGGCTCTTTTCCTCCCCGTCCCGGCGGCATCGCGGCTCTGAATGTCCTAAAGGGCCCTAATGAGCTTGGACGGAGTCACTTGTCCCCCGAGCACAGTCGGGGACCTATCATCCACCCGGCGCCCCTCAGCGGGGCTTCTGAGCGCCTTCCCAGCGATTCAAAGAGGATATTTCCCCTTATTTATTTATTTTTATCTGTTTATATTYTTCTTTTTTTTTCTTTTTTAAATTGGGCACTTTTCCTGCAAGGTAGAGCAGGTGCAAATATTTGGGGTCAAGCGGCGCRTGGGCAGGGCGGGCTGTGAATCGCGGGAGTGCTCGGAAGATGACAAAACCCCTCTCCCGGGTTTATTTTGGCTGCTCAGGGCTGCCTCTGCTCCCACAAAACTGGGCTCAAGGGCTGGCTTTTTTTTTGGGGGGGGGATTAAAATTAGCCTGGGAAAGAGCTGGGAAAGCAGCAGGGGGATCCCTGCAAGCTGCGGGGCAGAGGCTGGTTTGTCCCACAGCGATTCCCCCATGGCCCGAAAGAGCATTGATTACACCTTGGAAAAGGGTTTATTTTATTTTATTTTATTATACTATTTTATTTTATTATTTTAATTTATTTTATATTAAAGCAGATGATGCTGGTGCAGCAAACCGAGCAGCTCCAGCCTTGTTCCCACYGTGCGACAGCCCCAGAGCAGCCGCCACCGCCGCTCTTGCCCAGTGCCCGAGCTCCGTCATGTTTCCTCCTTTCTCAGCCCTCAGAAATATGAAAAAAATAAATAAATAAAAAAGGAGGAAATTCGGCAAAATCTGGCTAGGCTTTTGCCCAGCGAATGGTGGCAGAGCGCGGTGGCACCGAAGGGGCCCTCGCTCACGGAGGCACCAGCTTTTTCAGGGCGAGCTTGGGGGGTTTTTCCCTGCTGTCTTTCCTGGGACACTAGCGCCTCTTTTGCTTCTGCCCAATCCCACAGGGATTTGTGCCGGATTTTTATCCGGGGGGTTTTGCTAGGCGAAAGCGAGCTCGGCGGGGAGGCGGGGGGCCGGCGCGCGCTGAGCATCCGCGGCTCCAAGGTGAGATCATCTGCTCGCTTTGCCCTTTCTTGGAAAAAGCCTTCCCTCGCGGAGCCGTCACTTAGTCACCCCCTGAGTCCAGCGCCGGCTTGGCAGGGTCTCGTGGAAAAAGCAAAGCGTGTTTTCGGAAGGCGACTTGAAAAGCGGGGAAGGGGGTGTGGGGGGGAAAAATCCCCATAGAAACCTAAGCCGGGAGACAACGCGGGGAGGAAGGTGGAGGAAGGAGCCCGGCCCCATCCCCCCCCCCCCGCTTGGCTTCGCGAGCCCCCTCTGCTGCAAGCATCCCTGGAAGAGATTAAGGTGGAGAAAACCCGCTCGTGGCCTGGAAATTGCGGAGCAACCCCTTGCCGTAGCTGCGTCCGTGGGCTCGGGCCGGGCGGCGCGAGGGTCGCCCCTCCGGCGCGGGGGGGACAGCAGGAGCGGCCCAGCCCGGCCCCGACTGCGGCTCGTAAATCTCCCTTATTAAACCAGCAGGAAATTGGCAACCAGGCGCAAGGCGAAGCTCAGCGCCGGGCGCAAAATCAATTAAAAAAATTAAAAATAAATAAATAAATTAGGAAAATCCCATTCTAACAGTTTGYTCCTGTGCCATTCCCAGCACAGCCCTCCCCACGCGCCGCCGGAGCGACCCGAGCGCCGGCGTTGCCTTTCCTTTGCCTGCCGGTCGGAGCAAAATTCCCGCCGGCTGCGYCCCGGTCGCGCGGCGAAAAGCGGCTTGGCCTTTCGGCACCGGCAGCCTTAGAGGCAGGGGACGGGCGCAGGCGCGAAGGGCGTCCCGAGGCCCCGGTCGCCTCCACGCRCCTTCGGCACGGAGAGGCTTGAAAATGGGAAATTTAGCACAACCCCTCCCCAAAGTAGATTAAAAAAAAAGAAGCCAGAATTGATTATTTTCTTTAAAACTCATTATTTTCAAGGCAATCGCATGATTTTGGTGGACTTTGACTCATGGTCTCCGAATGCTTCAGGAGCGAGGGTGCTGCTTTTATTTAAGCTTCTGTTCCACTGTCCTCAAATACGTTGTTTTGAGAGTTTTTTGGATTTCTTTTCTTTTTTTTTTTTTAATCCTCCCCCCCACCCCCAACACTGCCTTTCATTTGCAACTTCAAGTCCTCAGGTCTTGCGGCTGGAGGCTCCCGGCCAAAGCCCCGGAGCAGCCACGGGCGCTGGGCGCCGGGTGCCAGCGGCAGCCCCCAGGTCCTCGGCGGGCTGCGGGAGCTGGCGGGGAGCCACGGCTCGCCGCAGCGGGCGCGCGGTGACTCACGCGATTCCTGCTCGCCCCTCGGGGGGGTGCGTCGCCGGCGGGCGCTCGGCGGCCACTGCCCACTGCGGGTCGGGGGGCTCCTTCCCTGCTGCATGAGCTTCGCAGCTCGGGGCACCGGCTGCCTCTGCAAATCCCCCCCCCCATCCAGTGCTCCCCAGGTCCATCCCTGGCACCCCGCCAGCAGGCGCCAGCCACGGCGCTGGATACTCTCCTGCCACCCCAGGAAACAGCGGGCGAAGGAAGGCTGCAAGCTCGGCCCAGCACCGAAGCGAGCGTTGGGCTGGAGGGTCTCAGCTGACCCTCCAGCGCCGGCYCCAGCCGAACYGGCCGAGGAACCAAACCCCTCCGTGAAGCCAGGGGAGYTTCAGCCTCAGCCAAGAGTGAGGTTAACACTGCCCACAGTCACCTGGCGCCAGAAACCCAGCAGTATTTGGGTGCTGAAGGAGGCAGTTGGTCAGCTGGGGGGTTTCTCAGAAGCATTTCGTGAAAAGAAAGCTCTTAAATACCCTAAAAAGCACATGGGCTTGGACAGCAGCCCCAGGCAAAGGGCTGCATTTTTGYGTCCTCCACCGCAGAGAAGCCCAGACGTAGCAGAGACGCTTGGCCGGCGTGACCAGCGACCGGAGGAAGCAGGATTTGAAGGGCCACTTCTTTTCCTTTTGGCTCTGGGAAAACCACGTGTCCTAGATGCAAAGTCAGGACATAAAACTTGCTGTCAATGAACACAGCTGCGGCGATGCCAGCCAAGCCTTCACCTAAGCTTTCACTCCTTCCACTTCATTAATAAAGGGGAGGGAAAGGAAAAAAAAAAGAAAGGATGAGGCCTTGACATCAAAAAAATACAGACTGTGTATTTTAGACCAGAGTTTCCTGTAACCACCTCTCTCCAGTTCCTTTTCATTCATTTTCTCCATTTTGTCAGTGTGGACCAAGGCAGGTCAAAGGTTTAAGCTTTTTTGGAAAGATTTGTTTCCAAAAAAATAAAAATTGGCTGATCTGCACATTTTGTTACCTTCACACCAGACTGGGAAATACGTAGTCAGAGCTTAGAGYTGTGTATTTTTTTATTTTCTTTTATTTTCTTTTTCTTTCTTTCTTTTTTTTTAATGAAAGCATCTGGCACCCATGACATGCTCTGAAAAAAAAAATACATGTATTTTGCAATGTGCTAGAAAGTATTGCTGGGCTGAGCAGCTCTGTTTCCCCTGCTCTTTCATAGCTTGAAATCAGTTTGAACATTGTGGCTTTAAAGTAATGGTGATGCTACTCCACTGTTAATTCAGCAGGGTAAAATTTGGTTGTCACTAAGGCAGATCTGAGCATTTTCTGAGTTTTGTCTGGCTGAGATTTTTTTCTCCCTCTGGCGATTTCTGCAACTAAGATTGCACCCGTCTGGGACTGACACGGGTGAGGTTAATCTCTGAGACAGACAGGTGGGCAGAAAGGGACCGTTACAGACCACAAGGCACAGGAGGGAAGGGAAACAAAAAGGAGAGAAGGCTTGAAGACTCAGTCAAAAAGTGTTTTGCGGTTGAACTACAGAGGCAGGTCAGAAGACGGAAAATGCAGCATGACTACATCTTCCGCACGCGCCAGCCCGCAGCATTCATGGAGTGATTTCTCTTTACTTTGTCTCCGGTCCAGTGCTGGAACTTCCAGTGGATTTTTTTCCCCCTTCTGTCTCTTATTTTATTGATTCCTCTCATCTCACAATTAGCAAATAAACACATGAGGTCTATATAATCACTTCCCAACAAAGATATTTTCCTGGAAGGAATTCTAGGGAGGAGAAAAGTGTTCATCCTCTCCAAAGGAAGTCAAGGAGAAGTAATCTCAGTTGATAGCTGCTCCCATCCCCCTCTGCCTTCTCTGTGCTGCTTGAGTGACGTAAGTGTCAGAAAAAAGYGCATAAGCGTGGCAGAAGATGCCTCCAGGCTTATCTCTGGTTCCTCACCACACTGAATGACCAAATGCTTGGTCTCCTTCCCTCCATGTGTTTTGAACCCGAGTCCACAAGATGGACATCTTTATGAATGGGACTCCAGCTGCAGCTCACACCATGAGCTCCACTCAGAGCAGCTGTTGGAGGCCCAAGCTCTGCTCTGGAGCAAGGCATCAGCCACCACTCATCACTCACTCCCCTTTGCCCCAAAATGGCATAAGGCAGATGGGATGAGGACCACGAGTTTCAGAGGTTGTCAAAGCTTTTGTGTGCTTAAGCTTCAGGGTGGCTGGTGTGACACATGGAAAGGGCTTCTCATGGGATGTACCTACCTGGAGCATAACTCAGGAAGATCACAGCAATGCCCAGCTGGAGAGATGGCTGGGAGGCACAGATACGTCTGCAGTGCCCAAGGAAGTAGCTCCATGGAGGAGGAGGGCTGATGGATGTCACCAAGCCAATCAGAGTCTGACACGCAGGGAGGCATGTCTTCATTGGGGAGGTCCCTGCACAGCCACCTCCCTAGAGGATGTGCCTGATCAGATGCCAGGAGAAGACTACCAAGCATCTGCAGGCACCTCCTAAAGCCTTGCACAAAGACAGGAAGCCTTGTCACCGTAGCCTGCTCAGGACCAGCCTGGACCGTAGCCCTGGTGGTGACCTGCAGAATAAAACCATGGGAGCTCCAGGGTCTTTTGAAATCATACATGAGCTAAGTTTTCCCCTTGAGTGCTTCACCCCACAGGAGGACGCTGGAAGCAAACCAGTGTCTATCATCACCAACTCAGCTCTACGGCTTCTTTGCAGAAGATGCAGAGAAGTGTCCTCTCCTGCCTCAATCACTATGCAAAGTTACCTCTTCACACTGGCTCAGCAGTGCTGTGGGCCACTGTTCCTGCATGGATGCTGAGTGGTGAAGAGATACAGTAATGCAATATATAGACTCAGGACTACAGTTGAGGAAGGAGCAAGATGTGGTGAAGCAAAGGGCTGAGTCTTTGCCAGGTTTCTCGGGAGGTTTTATCACAATCCATATGGCTGCAAGTGTGTCAGTCTTTTGGGCTATATAACATGAGCTGCAGCATCATTTTGAAATTCTTGTGCTTATGGATCACATTTGTCCTCCCATCTCAGTATTCCTCTGGGAGCCTGTGATCTCCTGTTAACCTGTCCAGACCTTCCTGGCTACTGCTTCCAAGATACTCTCTATAGTGCTAGAAGCCTGATGCTGCCATTCAGCATATTAAAGGAGAAGTTCAAATGAGTCCACCAGACCCGTAAATCTGGGTTGGATCCGGTCATTGACTTGTCCTTATGATCACTGAGCACTGTCTTTAGTCCTTCACTCAAGCTTTTCACCAGCAATGTCATTGTCCATGTCAAACTGAACAATATTGGGTCAGGAACCATCTCCTAGAAACGTGATAGCTCAATTTCCTCTTTTACAAATCCTTTTGTAGGTTTGAGTAGGCTCAGTATAGATCACATATTGATTTTGGATAGTGCTAACATATCTGTAGGATCACACCTACTCCCCAGTTCATTACATGGCCTTCTTGTACTGCTGGTGGGAGGTGTCCAAGACCACTTTTCTGTTACCTTGTCAGTGGTCAGTGTCAAACATAGCTGGCTCTGGAGATGAAAGGCGAGTGTCCCATAGAAACACATGCTCCAGAAACATCCCGGAAAAACAGAACAGTCAAGCAACCAGAAATCATTCCTGACAAGCAAGACCCAGCTGCATATCCACACTCAATCACGGCTGTGGAATCGTCATCCATAAGGAGGGGCCTGCTCAGATGCCAGGTGCTCACAGAGAGCTCAGTGTAGCTCACTCCTTATGCTGGCCCCAGGCAGATGTGCTGGAGGCCTTAACAGATCTTTCCTACCTCCAGCTGCCAAATGCTTGGAGATAAGGGCCAGTCCCAGCATTTTGCTCCAGATTTTGGCTCACCCTCTCTTAAAACCTGGGGCTCCTTTAGTGTCTTGGTGTAGATGTGTGCAGTTGCCCCTCTGGCAAGGAAGAGAGAGAGGAGGGCGGGAGGGACTGGCCGTGCAGAAAGCACATAGTGCTCTCCAGACTCAGGAACTGGTCTGGGTCGTGCTCTAGCATCTGAGTCTCCCTGGCTGGAGTTAGCATATGTGTCAGGAAGAAAGCCCTTCCCAGGTTCTGACAGTGCAAGCCAGGGTTTAACACCATTGATGAGGGCCAGCGTCTGGTTTCTGTCCTCACTGCAATGCACACCTTGTGCACAGAGCCTTTGCCCTGCACCTTGGCCACTGCTCAGGCCTAGAGGCACACGTTTTCCCTAGGTTTATTAATTTTCCACTTTCATCTGTGCTTGTCGCTTTAAGGGAAAAGGCAGATTTTAGCACCACAGTGACCTTATGGCATACATGAATCTGACTGATTTTTTAAAGATTTTTTTGTATCACTGATGAGTGAGCCACATGAATGGCTTTGGGGAACTGCTCCATCTGTATTTGCTTCATAGTTATGTCCTGAAGGTCCCTGGGAGATGGATGGGTCATCCCCCCCCCCCAGGACATTGATAGAAAAAAGGGCAGTTTTCCCCACCATCACTCCAGGTGGCCCTGCATCATTCACGTGGGCCCTAGCACAAGGAATGAATCGGGCCCTAAGGTACTGCCTCCACCTCCTTGCCTCCCCTCTCCCCATGGGGGTCCTCCAGCCTGCACAGCCCATCAGATAGCCAGCCCTGCTCATCTGAGACCAAGAGGGCTTCCTTTTTGACAGCAGAGCTGGAGAGCACTTTCCATGCCCCTTGTGGTTTCAGTATCTTTGCTGAGACCTTCTGCCATCAACACTGGCTACTTTATTCTAGGATGAAAGCCCCAGAGAGAAAACCAGTTTCAGTGCAACCACTACCAGGCTGGCCTATGGTTGCTTCCCCTAGCCTGAACTCTGGAGGCAGAAATCGTTTTCCTCCCACACACTATTAGGTAGGACTTTACATTCATTTTCTTCTCACTAGCCCAAACCATAACATCTTTTCCTCTCTTGCCTTGGCTTTTTCCAGCTGTTCAGATCCACATCCTGAAAGCGGAAAGAAATGCTGACTGGTGGAAGTTCACGGTCAACATCATCTCCGTCTACAAACAAGGGAGCAACAGGATACGGCGTGGAGACCAGACCCTGTGGATCCACTCCAAGGACATAGCGTGCAAGTGCCCCAAAATCAAGCCCATGAAGAAGTATTTGCTGCTGGGCAACAACGAGGACTCTCCTGACCAGAGTGGCATCATTGCAGACAAAACCAGCCTGGTGATACAGTGGCGGGATACATGGGCTCGGCGGCTCAGGAAGTTCCAGCAACGGGAGAAGAAGGGGAAGTGTAAGAAAGCCTAAAGGAAGAGAAGGCAATGGAGTGCACGAGAGAGCGAGTGAGAGACTGACTGTGCATGCTGCTTTGTGTAGAACCTGGAGCGGATAGGGCCTGGGATTAGGGACTTTGGGAAGGAAGTCACGTTGCAGTTTGTGTGTGTCGGGGCGGGCTGGGTGGGGGAGGATAGCTGGGAATCACATCTGTGGGACTGCAAAGTTTGCACCTCATATTACAGGAGGGAAAAAAAAATCACACACACGAAAATAAAACAAACCATTGCARGAGGAGGGTGGGTGTGGGCATGCAGCACCTCGACTGCGGTGGGAGTGCGAGCAGTTCCCAGTGCCCCCTAGCTTCTTTCTGCCCCATTCGCTGAAGAAATCAAGAGACACCAAACTGCCTTAAAACCGCTAACGTCTGCTAGTTCCAAAGCATAGACACAGGAAGATCAAACCTGTAAGAAACTAATCAACGGCAATGCTGGAAATTAACCCCTCTCCCCAAAATACATATTCTCAGCTTAGTTTGAATGAGACAGTTATCATAGAGGAAACTAAACAGAGACTTACCGCTGAGGACAGATCTGAGGATCAACTAATATAGGTTATTTAAAGACTCTTCAGTATATGATAGCTGTAATGATCACCCGCTGTACAGTACCTAAGAGACAGGACGAGGTCTCCAGCTGTATTGATGTGCTGATCCTGTAGCACCAGGTTAGCCAACCATACGCACAAAATGGTGCAAAAGAAGAGACCACCAGTTAGCGACTTCCACATGGGCATAACTCGGGGAAACAATTCTCTGTTTCATTCCCCATTTTTCCAAGGAGAGCCGCACGCTGCTGCACACCGGTCGCTCATTGCAATACATGCACCGAAGGAGCTTGAGCCCACGGGATGCCCCGGTCCCCCTCCAATTCAAGTCGATAACCAGCATCCCCAGGGAAGCACCCAGACTTTGCAGAAAAGTTGGCCTCCAGTTCCCGTAGGTGCTCTGGAAAATCTCACCCCAACTATAACCACAATTTTTGAGTCTCCACCATGGCTATCCCTGAGACCTCCTTCATGAGTTTGGTCCTTTCTACAGCCGTCAACGAACTGAGGAGTGCTTAGATAGGAAATCTGTGCAGAAGATAATGAAGCCCTGGACRGCAGTAGTTTCACTTCCAAATTCAGCCAGCTTTCTCCAAACCAGCCCAGCCTGGTCCTCGCTCCCTCAGCCTGGCCAGTCCTTCCAGCTTCCCATGTCCTTGCATGAGGTGGCCAGCCCTTACCTCCATGATGGAGCAGGACAGCAGGTGCCAAACTCCTGCTAGCCCCTGGGGCTACCCCCATGGGCAGCAGGACCAGAATAGAGGTCCACATCTCTGGCTGTGTTACAGCCTGCGCAGGGCAGTGTGACCAGCCCCAAAGGGTACAGGTCTCCACTGGGAACCAGATGAGTGAGATTTGACCCACCTAGAGCCCCCTAAACCAGATCTTCCACTGGGGGTGAAAAAAAGCAAACCTACCAGCAGAAAATGTAATTCCTAATCTTTAATCCCTAATGAACTCAGAAGGCAGAGACTGCCCTCACCTCCGTCTAACACCCTGTGAACCAGCAACTGTGGATGGGAGCAGCTTTCCCTGGGGCATTTAAGGGTGCCCWGTCTCTGGAGTTTTTGTCACCAGAAAAAGCCAGATCAGTGCCGCTTTGCCTTGSCTTCCCCTTCCACATTGGTCCATAAAAAGCAGAGGAAATCTGAGTTCATCTAATCAACAGAGGCAGGCAATAGCCAGGGTGGAAACGCAGGGAGGGTAGTCCAGGTACCTGGATGAGAAGCAAACACTAGTCACTACGCAAAGCAAAACCTCCCTGATATTTTTCCTTTTAGGAAACTTGGAAACATCTATTTTATGACATTTTCCAGCAGTTTTGCCTTGTTTTATAGCAATTGACAATATTTATATAATGACATAAACTACCATAAAGCGAGGCAGCCATGTAAATAGGTGTAAAGTGGAGGGCTCCCAGGGAAGCACAGGCCAGCACTGGGCTGCTGGGAGACACGGCACAGAAGGAACCGAGTACTGCTGAGCCTCCCCAAAAACACCAGGGCCCTCAGAGATGAATTTAGACTTAGGACTGAAATCTCATCCTGGATGCCAAGCAATCCACCAAGTCACATCTTTCTCCTCAATCCTTTCTTGCTCAGAACAAACTAATTTTACCTTAGTTTAGAGCCCAAGAAGAGCCGATAATTTTACAGGCAGGGGAACGCATGCAGCCAAGTCAACAAAGGGCTTCCAAAAGATAAAAATCTGATCGAAAGTGTCTCAGTGGAGACTTAAAGCGACAGGTGGCTCTCCTCCAGCTGGGACTGACCAATGTTTGGTAGAGTCTGTGCCAGTTGGAGACAGTTTGTCCTCAATTAGCCAAGGTGCTCTCAAATCGCAGGTGCCCCACGAGCCCAAGGTCCCTTCAGCCTGCGCTGGTTGTGTGGACCTCACAGCTCTGCTCCACAAACACCCGTAAGGCTTGTTCAGACAGACAACCACCTTCCAAATGACCCTTCAGGAACATCTATGTGGGGAAACGCAGTGAGGAACATGGAGGAAACACGTGGAACATATGTCTTTAGGTAAAATGTGATTTCTTTTGAATGGCCTAAAGACAACCAGACCCAACCCCAAACCCGCTCTCTCAAGGCCTTCACCACTCTCCTGCACAGGGAAGACAAAGTCAGGGAAGCTAGGGTATTCAGGATCTACCCATATCCAGACACCAAACACTCTCTGACTGCCTTTTCTAAGAATGTGTGGCCGAGCACTGCCACCACCCCCAGCCTCGACACTCACCAATACCCACAGCAATGGAGACAAACCCCAGCCCTCTAACCGATTTCCTCATTTTGGGAAGTTGCAGAAGAAACTCCATCCACTTCAAGCAGACAGTTGTCCACCTTGTCAGGCTGCCAGAGCCCAGGGACCCTCCAGACATTAACAGAAACCAATACATGGGAAGGAAATCAAGGTGCTTGTACAGTTAGCACAGGATGTAAACAAATTAGAGCTCAGAGAATCTATCATAACCAGAGTGACTATTGCAGATGTAAAACCCCTTCAGCCCCGGCCCACCAGAACCCCGTTCTTTGATCATTGTTGGAGTTTTGTGCTTTCCAACCAGTTTAGAGAAGCTCCTTCACCCTGTCCATGGTTAACCAGTGCCTCCAGTAACCCCCACCTGCACCAATGGCTGGTGTAGCCCATCCACAACCACACTCCTTCTGGGTAAGACAGAGCAGTCCTGTTTTTGGGATGTCTGGGGAAGCAAGTCTTCCCTGCAGCCACCTTGGGACACCTCTTTTTTGGGGGAGRATGTCTGGCCCGTCACCCAAGCAGGATCAAGATGTCACTCTCAAATATCACCCTCCATAGCCAGGGCTGCTGCTCTGTTGGAAGTAAGCATGAGGGCAATCACATTATAACCACTGAGGAATCAAGGTGTCTATCCATCCTCCCGGGATGCCCCCAATTCAGCAGCTGTGGCCAGAAAAGTCACCTGCTRTGCTCCTGGAGAGCTACAGGCCTCACCAATGTGTCCCCCGCCATGAAAAGCAGCTGTCCCACAGCATGACRAGGTGAGAAATCCTGGCAAGAGAGGGCCCAGCTCCCTGGTGGCACGGGGATGGGATGGCACATGGGGTCTGCAACTAACCCCAAGAAGCGAGGACCACCGGCACGCAGCCTCGAGGCAGAGCTGAAAACCGGAGGCGCCGGTGGGAGCCGTAGCAGAGCTTGTAACAGGGTAAAAAGGGCTGCGGTGCCTTTGAARCAAGTTCGGAAAGCAGCTGAAATGCCAAAACAATCATCACTCAACGGTAGCACCCGACAACCCGACAGAAGTCGTTCCGTCTCGTTTTTGTTCGTTTCGTCGTGTCCGTCCCCTCTCCCCGCACCCCCCGCCTTTTATCCCGTTACGCAGCCCCGTCGCAAAACCTGTGTTTTTTTTTTTTTTTTTTATTATAATACTTGTTTGTAATGCTGAAGTTGTCCAGTACTGAATTTAACTTGAAACCTAACTAGATCTGCTTTTAACTTGAACAGTTAAAGTTGATTATAAGCACCACTAAAGTATTTTAACACATAGCTTGCTTTGTGTAATTATATCAAGAGGAATGTTGTTTTTTTTTTTTTTAATTTCTGTTAATATCTTGAATTGTAAATGTTGTTTAGTTATGACCATTGCATACTGCTTTGGGCAATGTTTCTTTACAATGCATACTAATATATTATGGTTATTATATATGAATATATTTAATGACACGTGAAAAAGTTGTGGATTTTCTTATCGTTTTTCCGAGTTTTTTTTYCCCCGACTGTTTGTTCGTTCATTCGTTTCGTTAGATTGGCTGTAATTGAACCAGAAGGAGCTTGTAACTGTTCAGCACCCACTCAGTAGAACTAAAGTCAGAAACCAGTTGAATAAACTCTTGTAAACCGTAACAAACTCCAACGGTATCTGCTTCCTCCCACCCCACGCCCATGGGACGGGGACCTGCTCCAGCAAAGCCGGAGGTGCTCCACGTCCTCGTGGTCTCTCCTTCGCCTCCCACTCCACGTCCCTGAAGGTCCCTGCAAAGTCCCCATTTGCAGGAGTCCCAGGCACACAGGGAACGAGGGGATGCCATTGGGATCAAGAGAGCTTCCAACTCAATGGTCAAAGCCAAGCCCTGCTGGTTGTACCYCCTGGCCGGGCTGCTTATCAAAGTGGTCCCCTTTCTGCTCCAGTGGCCACCCAATATCTTTCACATGGTAGATTTTTAAGCAACATAGTCAGCACAGGGGAGAGCAGTGGGGAGGGCAGAGCAAGCCTGGGCTCCATCTCCAGACACTCGCTCAGCTCACAAGGGGCATCACTAGCCGCAGCACTAGCTCACCTCGAAGCAGCTGGCRCTTGAGACCAGGCAAAGATTGATGCTAAAAGATAAACTAGAAAGCCKCTGGCAGAGGAAGTGAGGCAGCAAAACACTTCCAGAAGGAAAAACACAGGCAAAAGGTCCTGCAAACAGCAGAGGGGTCAGCCTGCATGACCCACGCTCTTAACATCTCTGAGAATTTATTAATTTGAAAACATCGTGGAGGTCAGAAATCTCAGATCTTTATTGCAGCAACAAATGGGGCAGAAATGGCCCCACCTCCGCTCTGGAGCTGCAGCGTTGCAGAGAAAGCAAATGGATTTCCCAGATCGCTCCGGCTTTTATCCCTCTTGACACATAGCCACCGGCCCAAACGCGGCAGCGGCAGCTCTGAGAGGCGGGTAAAGCCAAGGGCTGTACGCTGAGTGCCTGCTCCCACCAGGCCCCGCCGCAGTGATCCAGCCACTCGTCCACCCGGCAAAGCAGCCGGCTCACTGCGGAGAAGAAACAACAGCTGGAAACACATCAACTCCAGAGCACGTTCTCGTTCGACAGGAATAAAGCAGAAGGAAGGGACAGTGAGGCCTGGGATGCCTCTGCGAGGTGCACAAACGGGATGTGCAGGACCTTCTGCCACTCGTAGTCGAGGTGGCCCAGCGCCGGTACGCGCCTCGGGCAGCCCCGGCGAGCAGCTCCAACGCGCAGCTTGAGAGCCGTTTGCCCCATGCCTGGAAATCAGAGCGACCCCCCATCCAATTGCAAAAGCCGTGGACTCCAATTAACCATGCTTTTCACCCTCGCTTGCTCAGAAACAGTAACGAACCGCTCAGATATTTTAACCTTCCCTTTTGTGGAGCAGCGAAACAGAAAAAGATTTCCACACACATCTGAGCACTGCCAAATCCGCTTCTTGTTAATAAAAGTCCTCACCCACATGACGCATTAGATGTTGCCTAAAGGGCAAATCTAAGAATCTCTTTATTAGATACTTCAGCAGAGCAGCTCCTTGCGTTTCTACCTTTCCCATGCACAGATAGCAAAAATGTGTTTGAGGATGCAACAAATCAGAAAATATCTTTTTTAAAGCCCCTATCCAAGCGCAGTCCTTGTGTCACATCCATCAGGATAAATTATGCATCCATTCTGCACGCCCTGGGAATTCAAACAAGACCTTAATTCCCTCCGTAAACTACAGCTTTAATTAGAAGCCAAAGTCCATATTCTCATCTCTGTGAATTGCCCGGTATTCTCCTGCTGTCACTGAAGATGCACGAGGCTGCACTGGAGCAGGGAGAGTGCAATCACGCCGCAGGGCTCGCACAAAAAGCCTCCTGCTGAGAAACAATTCCAGGCAGATTTTCCAGCTTGGTTCCTCCGAACAAGCACTGCTGGAACGCACGAGTTTTGAACACATCTCCAAAGCCACATGCTGCTTGTTTCCAGCTGGAGCAGCCTTGMTTGAAGCTTCGTTTCTACTTGGAGATCAAGCAATAAGATAATCAAAAACCTGTTGTGAACCACGAGAAAGTAAAACTATCTTCCCCCCCCCCCTTTTGAAGGTTGTAATGGGAAGCATCTTTCCAAGGAAAAGCAAGCAAACAGGCACAGCCTGAACAACCAGGAGTGAACCGGACTTTTAAAGGTTTCAAGAAAGATTTTCTCCAACAAAGCAGAACGGACACCCAGGAAAGCACTCTGCTCCCTCCCAGCAACGGGCATCATTTCTTCTGCCTAGCAGGCAGGGATGTGGTATCCAGTTATCTACCAAAAAGCACAGGCGCAGATTTCCCACCTTTAAACCCCAAATACRGATGCTGAAGTGGCAGTAGCGTACAATCAGCCTTGCCCTCAGATTTCGAAACCCCTCTAGAGGTGCTGGTCTCTCCTCCAGCTGCTCACATAGGTACTGAGCAGCAGAAGGCAGGATTGGGCCCTAGTCCGGAGCAGTATTTGAAGCCCACCACCCACACCATGAGGTACAGCTGCACTTACTGGGCTTTTTCTCTTTTACTTGGCATGTTAAGAGATTACTCCACCAAGCCCCTCTCCACCTATCCTGTGCCTGTGTCCTAGGAGCACACAGAAGGGAAAGGACATGAYGGTGCTTTTCAGCTCCTATCCTTAAGGACTGAACCCCCACCCTGCCTGGCAGGGTACAGGTGCATCCAACTTCTAAAAGCACCTTCATCCTGCAAAACCTGTGCCGCYCCCACCACTACCCTGTTGTTTCCACCTCAGATCCTGCAGCGAGTCRGTTAAAACCTCATCTCCACCCAATGCTTGTGGTAGGCTCCAAGGAGCTTAACAAGAAAGATTTTGCATTTTGATCTGCAGATCTCCAAGTACGTTACAAAGGAGGTCAGTACTGGAGAGTCTCAACTCATAGATGGGGAAACTGAGTGAAGGAGAGCAGAATTACTTAGCTAGGGCTAAGAAGCCAGAAGAGCCAGAAGAGCCTGTGTTTCCCAGCTCCTAAACCACCATGGACCCGCTAGACATGTGTTGCCATCACCAGCTGTGGAGGGGAGGGAGAGAATAGTGCCAGGAGCCAGTTTAGAGCTCTGGAAACACATACTCCATCACCACGGGTATGGACCAGCCTAGGGCTAGCAATCATTATAAATACGTAAGGAAAGATATGTCAAGATACACAGGATGTCTGATAGGAACCATTTTTTCCTCTTCCCCAAATCATTATGGAAGCATTAAAGGTCATTAGCACATCCCATGGGACAACAGGCAACAACAAAAATCATACAGAAAAATTGTATATAAATGGTTCAGCTTTTATTCAATGTTGTTATTGCTTCCTCTATCAATCTGACAATCAAACTGGCACATGTAACAAAACGATGAACTTTTTGGCCAGAAGTGAGCATCCGATGCTTCTTTTTTGTTAGTTTTGAAATACTTACAGTTTCCTTTCCTTTTTAACAGTTTGTGAAAAATTATAAAAGAAAGAGGCAGATTTCCACCACCAAGATTAGTACACTAATACTAGCGCATCTCCTGCGGTTAGCTGGCTGTGGAAAGCCTGCCCCAGAGCAAGGCAGATAAGGCTCCTGCCTTATGAGCACATTTTGGGCAAGGCTTTCCGCTCTTATGCACCTGGCTGTGTTTAAGACCCACTGCTGTTTACATTTCTATCTGTGGAGATCAACACTGATAATTTTCCCACAACAGCCAAAGATGACTCATTCGTGACTGTTTTTGTGCAGTTCATCTGAGTTCCTATACCCTGGTCATCATGCTTTTCACTTTAGGGCTACATGTGCTCTCTAGTTTTCCATCTTGCTAGAGTCTATACCCATRCCTTGCCTTAAACATTTATTCCTTGAGAAATGTAAGAATCCTCATTCCAAAGAACGGTGTCAGAAAGTACAGGAACTCCACTTATGTACCCCCAACCCCCAGTATTATCAGCTGACAGTATTTTAAAACTGTCAAGATGACCAACCATTCAACAGAAGAAAGACTGGGCCAGGCATACAGCATCCCAATATGATCACTTACTTAGATGTAGATGCACTGAGAAATGAATCTATTCCATAAGCAAGTGCATCCTCCTGAAATACTAAATTAAGGTAGGAAAAGAGTCCTTCTCACGTTCACMTCCTCCAATCATGCAGCAATCTTCAGCTGTGCCCTGAACGAGGGAATGGACGGATGTCTATCGGACACAGCTTCATTCTAATACTGGTGAGTTTATTTAAAATATGGAAGGTCTTTGCACRAAGTTGATCTCTTCTCTGGAGTCCTCCACGTTCAGCTGTCGAACAGCAGCTTGAATGGGCCCCAAATTTGCATTATTTTGTTGGCCAGACAGCAACCACAGCAATCGCAATCAGGAGCAAGACAATCACCACCAGCATTCCTGGAAAAGATGAAACAACACGGTCACTGCCCTCAGCTTTTACAATTGGTCTTTTGCAATTAAATTCTTCCTCTGAGACCTGCTCCTCCTCCCATCTGAAAGAGATTTTTTCCACATTTGCTGTGTGAAAGCCTTTCACACAACCCCTCTCACCAGACCCTTGCACATTAATTACCTGTACAGCAACAAGAACACAGAAGTCACATTGGTAGAGCAGTTATTCCTTCTCATACTGACCTTCTCATTCCTTCAAATTATTTTTTTGAATTTTGTGCTTGTTGCCTTAAACATTTATTCCTAGTCTTCCTAGTTGAACATCTGCCTTGTGAAGATTAAAGGATATGTTTAACTCTTACTAATATCATTGTAAGGCTAGTTAAGCTTTTCTAGGATCACTTTATACCATCCCACTGGGCAAAGGATTACTCCGAAGGAAATCTAAATTGCATCAGGAAATTGTTTCCAATACACACTATTCCTGCTTTAAGACAAAACCATTAGCAAAGCAAAAAACACTGCTTTTGTGTACGTACCTATCTTYGGAAAATGAAAATCAAGTAACATTAAGAAGAGTCTACTAGCACTCTGCGAAATCACGCAGCATGCAAGCTGTGTGTGCTCCATCCTTCCCAAAAAYCTTATTGGTTCCTATGCAGAAATTAATGACTAATACAGTCTCACAAAACTTTACGACTGTTTGTTAGTTCAGACACACCATGCTGCTATGCTGAAGGTTAGTATTAAAAGAAAAATAAGTTCTGGACAGTTTCGAAGAGTGATCCAGAAAATCAGCAATGTGGATTTTCACAAGCTCACCCCCCCCAACTTAAAACACTCTGTGATTCACTATAGAATTATTAAAGTCCAGAGAGAAGGTGACACAGCTATCCAGGCTATGTTTTGCCATAGTGTGTTAGACAAAATTAATTCTCTAACCACMACCTCTGCCCCTCTTAGCCGAAAGTAATGTTTTACTGGAAGGGGGCTGGGCCCCTGYGGTGGACACCACAGCCTCCCTAACAGAGAGTCCCCAAACATCCCAACGCCTCGCACAGCCGCGGCACGATGTCCTGCACGCTTCATCCAGCAGCCTCTCTCTCTCATCCGCACGCATGCTTTCCCTCAGATTAAACTTTTAATCACCAGGCTTTTGTTTTGGTTGAGTATCTGGTCTGCAGCATCCCCCTGTCAGAGCTATGGGAATATGTTAGGGCTCCAAGAGTGGAAAAAATGTCCCTTCATTTGGTCCATCAACAGATGACTATTACTCAACCACTTACAATATTTACAAGTCCAGCTCACRGCAATTAAAAAGGGATGTATTAAAATAAACTCCTCTTTCCAAGCTGGAAAAGGATATTAGACATAGCTCTTTGTAAATAGTGTCATGTTTTCTGTRCAGAAACTGTTTCTATGCCAGGGGTCCATGATTTTTTTCCAGTGAAAGAGAGTTGCCATCAGCAGTATTTTTTCTTTCATGCTCAGTTGAAAACATTTGTTATCTGAATTGAGCATTAGCAGCACTTCATCAGATTGCATTAAATATATATACATATACCCAATACATATATCCAACCCGGGGGTTCTTGTTATAATCACAAAACCTAATACAGATTGCACACTGCTKAAAAAGCTTCACCCTGCGTGAACACAGACTTTGACTGGCGTTTCTGATTTTTAAAGGAGCAACCAATCGCACCAAACTTTTAGTTTGTGAGTYGTCCGGGTCTGAGCTGGTCATCTCGGCTCTCCCCATCAGCGGAGACAGGGAGCCTGCGACAGACRTCCAAGATCAAAGGGGTAAATCGCCCTCTGGGAAGGATTTTCTCAGCAGTCAGCACGGAGATGACTAGTTCAGCCTTAGACAACTATCTTTTGAAGTAAGGCAAGGGGATTCCCTTCCAAAGAGCGCCCTTCATGCTCAGCAGTATCTAGACAGCAGCTCACTCAAGCACCTGGAGAAAACCACAGCCTCTTTTCCCAGAGACTTCAGGGGAACACTCAAAGGCACGAACAGATGGCCAGTCTCTACAGCCCATTGCATTTTTAACACTACAAAACGCCTGCTTTTGCCTCGGACACCTCTCTGCTCCCTTGCGTTTGTTTTTCATCCCTCTCCACACCAMTTTCGCAGCAAGCAAAACAACAGCTTCGCATTTGTCTGCTCCTGCTGCTCCTTTCGTACCCCGGCCGAGGACTTATTTTTGGCTCTCGTTTCAAAAGCAGTCCCTTTACAAGGGAAAGCAGTGGTGGAAGCAGATGACTTCTCACTTAATGAAGATCTCCTCCTCCTGCAGCCGTTGCTGGTGTGCCAAGGGCAAAGGCCCCGTGCAGGAGGTGCTCTAGAGATGGGACTTTTCCCAGAGGTGTTTGTCAGGTACCAGCTCCCTCGCAGACGAATGTTTCAGGATGCTTTTGTGCTCTTCAGGCCCATTCCCATGCTCACAACGTGCCTGGCGCCGAGCTCTCCCCGCTTCCTCCACGGGCACYGTTTCCCAGCGCTTTCCCTTCCAGCAGCTTCGCATTTCTCAAGCCCAGGGCTTCCCTCGGTTGCAGAGGCCCACAGCACCTAGCCTAGCTCCAGATCATGACCCGAGGTTTGTGTCCACCAGCACGAGCCTAAACACATTTGGAGCAGATGGTTCTTGGAGCATAAACAAGCAACTGGCTCCTGCCCCCGGAAGGGACAGGAGATGGTTATCATTTGCTTCTCGGGAACGGCAAGCCCTCGCCAACCACCTCAGCATCATCTATCGTTGCACGCTGCTGTGCTGATACATTGGGAACACAATCTATGTTTTATTTGGAGGTGTTTGATGCGGCTGGAACCAAACAACCTGCTTAAGTTGGGACAAAATAAGATCTGATTAAACTGCCATGTTCAGATTTTCTGTTATGTTTTGCACTGAAGGGAAAAGTTTTAGAGGGTGCAAATCCTTTGCACAGTTTCAGTGTAACTGAGTTTATGGATTTTAGCAATTAAGAGACAACTGAGATCAGTTTCTTGGAAAATACTCTATAGGTGTGAATTAGTAATGATACAAAGTAGAGTAGAGTTAATGGGGCGTAATTATTCTTTGACAACTCCCAAGAAAAACTCCACATAAAACCAGAATCATTACACAGCAGGAACCTGGGAAGGTGGGGGACCAATAAAGTATTGCTAACGTGCAATAGCAGAATGCATAGGAAATGTAAGAGAACATTCAGTGCAACAACAGCAGGACAGCAAAATGAAATAAACTTCATTTTATTCCTGGAAGGAAACTGGWATTAAAAGCCTGGAGCCACTTTGCTGTTTCCAAAAGCAGTGGTCAAGTATTTACTCCCCCTACGAGAGAGAGGAAAGTAGAGATGGCACRTGTCAGTGCAACATAAATCACAAACCAGCTAGTATTAGAGGCTTATCTGATCCACTCAATATGCACAAAAAGAATAGAATAACATAAATTGGCAGTAACATACAAATTTCAAAGTACCTCTTGCATGATAGAGACCAGATGTTACACACATTGTATTTTTTCTTATACTATTCAACAGCAGATTACAAGGATCTGAAGCTTTTAAACTTGGGAGTTTCACGGACTGCAACATGCTTTCATAACAAAAAATTCCGGATATGATCTGACAGTAATTATGCATTCTAGATTCCCTGTCTGCTTTTCTTTCTTTCTGTTCCCTCTAGTMCTGCAAAATAGAAATATTCTCCTCACCAAGAACTCCTTCATGAATCAAAGCCCCTAACAAAGCAAACAGGAGTCAGAGACTGGAGGGGAAAAAAAAAAAAAAAAAAAGAGATTCCTGCAGGAAGAAAAAGGAAACGGTGACAGAGATACAAATTTGTAATGTGTTTCTCTGGGAAAGGTGAGAAACAAAAGCAGAAGTCTGAAAGCAAATACAGAATTAATTAACGAAGGCGGATTGGAGAACGYGTAACACTCTTGAAGCTCCATACGGCTGCGGAGTTTGAGAAACTGCTGTCGAAGCTTAGAGGAGCCGCGCGGGAACGCAGAGGGGACGTTCTCGGAGCAGGCTGGACCGCCCCGTCCAGGACAGGAACACCGCGCCGAGCGGCTCAGCTGCGGCACCCCCTCTTCGGCCACCCTCGGCAGGGCCAGCCGCGACGCGGCCTCGACGGGCTCGCAGGCACCCGCGCGCGGCCGGCGGCGTCAGGGCTCGCCCGGCGCCGCAGCTCCCTATCGCCGCAGGAGCGCCGGGCCACGCCACGGCTCTGCCTCCGGCTCCCACGAGCACGGGTCCACGGGGATTACCGCCCAAGCTGCTTTACCTGGATTTAACCTTACTGCGGAGATGAACGCTGACGTTTGTCAGCTCCATCTCGATCCTCCTGTCCCTTGACACCAGAGGGGTTAATACTCCAAACCGAGTAAAACGTAACATAGTTTTTTAGATGTAAGATGGAAAGAAAACGCATAATTTATCTCTAGGCTGAGCTCAGTAACTATTTCTCCCCACTGTTCAGGCTGTCTCCCCTAAACCCCTTCCAGCCATGAGACTGGAGGATCTGGCATCCACAGCAACACCACATCTCAGCAGGGTTACCTAGGGCAGCCCTTCTCCAAGCCCCAAATCTTTCTCTCCGTAATGTACTCCAGTGTTCAAGTATAAAACTATTGCAGACACTCTTCCCCACTGTACCTGATTTACTCCCCTCTGTGTAAATACAGTTGATGGCTTCCTTTTTTTGGAACAGGAGGGCTGAAGGACTACTTTCCCTTGTAGGCCAGACAGTAACTACCCTTGCACACCTGGGACTATATAACTTAAGGATGCAAGTCCCTGTTAGAAATAAGACCACACTTAAAACTCATGCTCTCTGGTGCCATTGCAGCTACAGATAACGCAGTCACACAGAYAGCAGTCCGCTAAGTCACTTTATTTGTTCTCTTCCTCCCAAGTTTTGCTTGGAGGACTCTGTTTCCCGTCACAGAGTCCTAGACGTGGCTTGGAGCKCCACCACGCCAGACACCGTATAAACACGGAACAAAACATCCCGGCCCTCAAGAGCTTAAAATCCAAGTCAACCAGCATCCCTCTCCTCTGCGATACAGAGCCCACGCACACGKTAGCCTTCAGCACCCAGAGCAGCGCCGCGGGGAGGCCGGACGGCCTGCGAAGGAAGGACTGCCAGCCGAGGGACCGGGCGAGCAGTTCTGCGTTCACATTTGGAACTCAGTGAACGGCATCCCGCACATCTCGTAAGTAAGCCCATTCGCCTTAAATAACTGTTATGAATCACAGCTAACTCTGATGAATTGGTTTCCTCGCAGAACAGCGGATACCTACCGTCAGCCAGCGCTCGGCTTCGGTGATGGTGATTAATCACCCCAAATTTCCAACGCCTTGTGCTGACTGTTTGGTTAGAAGCTGTGGAAGCTGCTGAGATTAAACGATCCGCAGTTTCTCCAAAGCCCTTCTGATTCCCAGCGTTAATGATGACTGGAGCCCGGCGAGGTCTCTGGTCATGAGCGCTGCCGATGATGAAGACAACCCCTCGCAGCACCCAGACAAAGCAGCCGGTTGTTGCTTGTCAACTCAGTGCTTATGCCAGCTTTCTGACAAGGCAATATTTACTGTGAAATATCTACTTATTGTGCTGAATATAACTCCTGGGAATCTGAGTGTGTTTAGTATCTGGCAGCGATTCAAGTGCCTTTGAAAAGGCAGGCAGGAACCCTGTCATAAATACATCTTGTTTTGACAACTCCCTCTTGAATAAGTGTCACAAGATTTCTGGGCTGCTTCTATTAGACTATTGATTTACCATTAAAAATTGCTCCATACCCATGGAATAGCGGCTATTTAGATTTAATATGTTATCAATTAGAGTGCACTGGTTTCTATGAGATGTCTAGTGTTACTACTTCACATAGAGCAGGCTATGCAGAGGAGATGGTTATCGTCAACAGATACCACGCAGTTGAGTACCTTGCTCTTTGGTGTATTGTGTTCAGATACGAAGATATTCATCTCATTTCTATAAATTCACCCSGGCCAGGCCTAACTCCAGGGACTGAGGACAC
The DNA here is from genome assembly GCF_003343005.1 of Rhea americana. Taxonomy (NCBI): domain Eukaryota; kingdom Metazoa; phylum Chordata; class Aves; order Rheiformes; family Rheidae; genus Rhea; species Rhea americana. The sequence goes on from NW_028185461.1 coordinate 510,983, forward strand.
CTTTGTTTAATGGCATAAACATCAGAAATGCTCCACCGCAGCTATAGCCCCTTATCTTCCAATCCACTGACAGCCAGGTACAACTGAGAACAGCAAGTGTTTGACATTGTTTCATGCTACTGTCCAGCGTCAGAGACAGAGAGGTCATATTAAAGGTATCTAGTGTTGACACTGGACTGCCCTTCTGCCCCAAAGGCTTTTAAGTGGACACCAGCTCCACTCCACTGCTCTTCATTTCATGTGAAGCCTGTCAGTTATAGATGCAGCAAGGAGATGTTTAACACACCCACAGTGCAGGAGATATCCATGTCTTTTCCCAGATCTCGGAAGATCAGCCCAGCCTAGGTTGCCAATGGAAATACCTGACCCCGAGCAGAAAAATAAAGTGCAATCAGCTGAGAGAGTTATTACTGGAAACATTTAATGGGGATGTGAACAGTCACATGCCTGTTCTTGTTCCAGACCCAGAACTTGGAGAGCATCTTTCATTTGCCATCTCCAGATACTGGCTGGCCACAAGCATTTCTTAATTTATTTTAGCGTAGGAAGGCAGATGCACCCACTTCTGCTCCCACTGTCTTTCTCAGTGCCAGGGCATGCTGCTACACTGGGCTTTGCACGAAGCTGCGATTTAGGCTTGTCCAGAAATGAAAATGAGTGCAAAATAGAGCTGCGTGATGGACATCAGTACATCAACTGTGCACTGATTTCCAGCTTCCAGAATAGCCTTTTCCCAAGGAATAATCATGAAAAAGATCCCAAATGCTTTTGTAATATACTAAAAGAGTTCATGAAAGCAACTGCACAGTGAATTTGCTTGTGATAGATGAGGTCTGGATTCAATGAGCAAGGAAATCTCTTCCAGGCCCTGCTGTTATAATTAGTGCACAGAGCACTAGATGGTCCTTATAAATAGAATAAGTAAATAAGAGAAAATGCTAAAGGGTATTTCTTGTTTTCATGGGGCAGAGGGAATAGCCACTRGTTCTCTTCCATGTTCAAAGCTAATCTCAGAGTCAAACCCTAGGTAGTGCTCTGGAACCAGGTTGCTCTGCGATCAGGACAGCTTTGCCTCTCCTCTTCTAACCAGGGTGCAGGGGTGGCTTTTTGGACATAGACTTGACCAACACGATCCCTGCCTCTGTCACCCTAAAGTCCRAGTCAGCTGGAAAGCCAGAGATTTGGAAAACAGCAGCCCTTCTGGTAAGCCATATGGTTTGTGGGCTGAGAGATCTTTCTGAATATTAAATATATTCAAAAAGTGAATGTGACTGTGCACTGGCAGAGGGGCGGCATTGGGCAAACAGCCGCCTGCYGCAGAGTAAGCTAATGTCTCTGCCAGTAGATAACTTTTGGAGCATCTCTCAAGACCCGCTCTTCTGCTTACTGGCAACKGTTTATGAGAAAAAGAGTTTTGCTTGAGATTTTCCATGTCTTTTCTGCTGGTTTGGGTGTAGCATCACTCTCAATAATGCCGAAGGCTCAGCATAGAAGATCAGTGTCTTTTACAGGTTACAAAACAATAATAAAGAGCATGCTATGTCTTTAAAGAGCCTGGTATAGTATAACATTATCTGGAAAACGCTGCTTTTTTTATGCCAAGAAAGCTATATTCCCACAGAACTGACTATCCAGAAGTTTATGAATAAGTCTTCTTTTATAAGTGACACGGAGCGCTAACTTATAAACACATAATAGTTGTTTTATAGAGTAGAAGAGAAGCAGGAAAAAGGCAAAGTTTCATGGAGAGGCTGCAGAGTCTCGGCTGCTTTCTTTAAGGACTTCTTTTTAACATCATAGTTTAAAAGATATCTATGTGTCGTGTCCCCCCCCCAAAAAAATTTTATCTGCATTTTCAGTAAGTTAATTTTAAGTCCTGTTGCCAGATATATGGCAGAAACCTTGCCCAAAACCTGTTCAAAACCTTGATTTTTCAAGGCAATAGAGAACCAACTGGAAGGTTGACTCAGAATTTGGTTCACATATCTAAAGCATTAGTTTAATATGGCAAGCACCTGAAGAAATCTATCTTGCTGTCCTTTATGTTCCCTAAGAATAATAATAATAAAAAAAAAGCCAAACACTTTCTCCCCCCAAAGCCATAAAATCTTTCCTTCTAACATTTTCCTCTTTTAAAGTGAGACAGGGTATTCAATTTGTATAGCATTAAGAACCACTTTAGCATAAATCCCACACTATTAAGCTGGCCTGTATGTAAATACACTCCCCGATTCCTACACCTGCATCATTGAAACCACGTCTCTCGAGGCCTGTTCTTTATTAGTTTTGTGACAGCCAAACCTTTTCTTGGGCGATATGTCCACGTAAAATGCTGCAATCGCACATTACCCCGCGCCCCCGTCCGCCCCAAGGAACCTGCCCGTTATTGCTTTTGACCTTCCGCTTCAGCTGCTGTGACTTGAGAAATTTAACGCTGCAATTGTACCTCTCAACTCTGACATCAAAATCATTGGCAATTCTCAGCCGAAATCAAGAACAGGCTCCGAGAATGGTTTGTTAAAGACTCCAAATGCCCCTGTATTTCCTTAGGTCTAAAGGAAGAAAAAGAGAMATTTCAAAAAGAAAAACAATCAAACAAACAAAAAAACCCACTGAGCTCTTTGCAAACAACAACTGTTGTATTAATAATTCCTTATTTGGAAGAAAGAAAAATGTAGGTCATTCCTATGTAAGATGAAAGAAAAAAAAATATACGACATTTGGAGTTATTCAGGCAATGATAGGTTAACCTGAAGAACCTGATTACCTGAGTCAAATTACAAATTTTTGTTTATACACATTAACTCCTCAGTCCACTTTGTTTCACATAGGAAAAAAAAATGCATTTTGGAGTTCTTTTGGTCAGATTGGAGCCTTTTGCAGCAATGCTTCATTCTCAGGCACACAAGCCAGTTTGTTACTGTTAATACGATCTTTTGATCAGAGCATGAACATYCCTTACATTACTGACAGCAGTACCTGTTGGCAAACAAAGTGCGGATAAATAAGCAGCAAGAGAAAAAACACTATAGGAAAACAAATGTCAAATTCAGCCTCAGAAGCAGCATGAATCATGTTTAAATCCAAAATGTTTATTGCTTCAGTGGTCAAAYAATCCCTCGTGCTTAGGTCCCAAACCACATGCACCATCCAATCGAATGAAAGGAAGTGAGATAAGTGTTTCTCTTAATCCATTATTGTTATACCTCAATTTGCTTGTTTTTGTATCTATTTTTCAAATTACAAAGGCGTGCCAGATAATATATTGTCCTACTTCYAAGTGCAATTGCAAAGAATCCCACATTCTTTCAAAAAAAGATAGATTTTGTAAAAATCCAACCTTAAATGGGCTGTGACAGTCAGAGGAATATTTCAGATGGATTTAGTCACAGCTTTCTCAATAGCAGACCTCAACGGCTGCTGACGTTTCCAACATCTCCTTCGATACTTAGTCAATCTGCACAGAGGCATACTTCTACATTTGGCAGTAGTTAGAAGCTTTAGGTCCAACAGTTTAAAATACTACATAAATTTCACATCTAGAAGTCAATTGAAAAAAAAACAATTCATTAACCTCTTACATTAAGCTGAGAACCAGACTAGAAGGGCATTGAAAGAGTCAAGGTTGAGAGGAAGTCTTCCTGAATGAATTAGGAAAAATAGGTACGTTTTACCTTTCAAGTCAGAAGAACTGGAGCTCACACACAAACAAGTTATATATTTGAAGAGAAGCAGAAAGCACAGCAAGAAATAAACTCTAATAGTTGTTAACTTCCAGTGAAAACTGCTCAAGCACAGAATTAAATTTGCATCTGCTTTTAAATAGCACAGGTCAGTTCACACAGAACAACCTAGGAGAAACTTTTCAATGTACATTTTATATAGAATTATTGCAGTGTCAATAAAGAACATTTAAAATTTATATATGTGTAATCCCACTTTACAAACAATTGTTTCTGAAGAYATGGTATAAAAGTATTTACTGGACCCATCATTGCACAAAGAACAAGTGCAAACTCACTACGAGACCATGTCAGCTAATTTAAGTTACTCCCCACCAAACCCAGCATCACCCKTACCCACTGTAATCACTGCTACACCAAGGAAAAGATCAGAGTTATTTAAGAAGCAATAGCAACYACGCAGCAAGAGTGCACAATTTCTCTCTAAATTTGTTGAGATAATCATGCTAAATGCCATCTAAAAGAAAGCCYCTTTGGAGCACAAGCTGTCCTCTTGGGTAAATTTGTACAGACCCTTGCACTCATGCCCAGCAAAAGCTGACAATTTAAGACCACAACTTTCCCTGAGAATCATTTTTGGTCTCTTCCCACATACCATCTATTTTACTTCTAGCCAAACCTGGCAACCTCTATACATCTCTGCCTGATGCCTTTTACTGATGTGTGTGCTAGAGGAAACATCAGATATATACATATGGATTTGTAYAGAAGATCAGCCAGATGCCAGCAAGCAAGACACTGGAAACATTCTCATGTTTTTTCCTTTTGTTCTTGCTAGAGTGACTTCATAGACTTTCCTTGTTTGTCCCAACTCTGCTATTATCAAACTATTTCCAACCCCAAAGGTCATCGGCAGACATGGTTACTGACTTGCTTTGTGTGTGTGTGTGTGTGTGTGTGTGTGTGCGCGCACGCATGTGGCTTGTTTTTTCTTCTCCCCTCCACTTTTTTTTTTAAAATTTTTTAAACAAGCACGCACATTTTCCGACTTTCCCTTCTGCAAACTCTCTAGCATCCTTTTCATTAGATAAACAAGGCCAAGAAACAAGATCAGTCAAGCAATGCACTGCATTTCTGAACAACTGTGTTACAACTTGGAACAGGACTTGTGAAAATTTGAAAAACTTCAGCGTGCACTAAGCTCTTCCAGAAGACAATAAAATAAGCCCAGCCAACAGGAGATCACCGAGGTTTTATAAACCCCTGTATTTCAGATGAAGTTCATCCAAATGAGAGTCAAAACAACCCCTAAGTGCCACCAGAACTTTTGCATTTTGGCATAAGCTGTGCAGAAATCAGCAGGAAAGGAGGAGAAAGTACAGACTTAACTGGAATGTCCCCTTCTCTGGATTCACCAGAAGTCATTCTCACTAGTCCATTGAGGGCAATGAGCAAAGAAGAATACAAGCAGCAGTTGTTGTGGACTGCAGGTTCAGGACAGAGAGAACAACAGGCAGTCAGGACTAGAAGGTGCTAAGTAGAGCCAGGTGAAGATTTCCTTTTAAGAAGGCAACTATCTAAGGGCACCCACAGGTTACCATCAGCACAGGTTACATCACCTCCAGCAGCACAGGTTACAAATTTTTGTACCAGCTGCCCCCATCTTATTCCTCACACTAAAGAGACTTTTTATTCCATTAAAAAGCAGAAATTTAGCAGCCAGTCCGAGCACTGGCTGCCAGAAAAGGCACCCAACTGGGGCTAAAGGTGAACTAAATCCCAGAAGCACTGCACTCCCTGCCTCTCGCAGTGCCCTAATTGCACATGTTCCTCCTCACATGTGAATATCCGTGCATCTTCTCGAATCCGGCTTCAGGTAGCCTTCACCCACAAGCCCGCTTACTCCAGCACGAGATACAGAAGCTGCAGCAGCCCAGCAGGCAAACTGAAAATGGTTTTCCTGAAAAAAAAAAAAAAAGTCTGCCAGACAGCAGCTCACCCTCAAGCTGCCACCTGAAGCAAGCAAGGACAAGGCAGAAGACATGACAGATGATCTCAGCAGGGAACTGTTGTTCTTCCACTACTTTCTCCAGTAAAAAGCAAATGAAAAAAAAAAAATCAAAGGACTGCTCTGCTGGCCTTGAGCAGAAGGGGACATCTGCTTGTGTCCATCTGCCGTCATCCTGACACCCTAGTCTTTGTTTTTGGTCGGGTCAGTCTCCTACCATTATAGCTCCCTGAACTGCCTCACCAGGACATCGCTGCTAGTACAAGGAAAGAGATGGGGACATGGTGAGAGGGAGCAGGTAACCACTAGATCCATGTAGATGCATCAGTAAATTGTCCCACCAGGCTCTCAAATCCCTTTCGAAAGTTTTACCTCATCCTTTGTTTTTCACTCAAACAAATGCTAGGAGTATCCTGCCACTAGTTAGAGGGGTACACTGCCGTCTCAGAACACTTCCGAAATGCTTAAGGCATAGACAGCTAGAGTTACRCCTGAAAAAAATCACAGCTCAGTCAGCCACACAAGTGAAATAAGCTGCAGTTCTACTAGTCTAGTCGCACGAGCTCTGCTAACAAGACACTGATAAAGGAGAGAGCGCTATAGGATAAAATACCATATATYGTTCATACCATGTCATTTAAGGTCAGTTTAAGCATCCTAGAAATCTGCTCTGTGTGTCTTTTATTTTAAAGAGCGCCCTCCTTGCACAGGAACTCTAGGAACTTTTGAAAATGGGACGCTGGCTCCTAAGTCACTTGGATACTTAAACGAGCGAGCAGTCGGGTTGAGACTTGCATACAAATTGCAAAGCTTCTAGATGGTTTCCTCAGAGCAAAAAACGAGGGTGGAGAAGAGAGACTATTTAATGATTAGTTCCTTATGGTTCTGACATTCTTGAAGCATATTTCTTGCAGTCCCTGGAACACTCCTGCATTCTTGATTGCAAAATGGCAGTAAGTGATTTCCTTTAAAAGCCTTGTCTTTTATTGGAATACTAAAAATACCCCACCAGCCCCACTCTACTCTACTCTCTCTCTTTCCTGGACAGGCACCATCAACCCTAATGTATTCTATTTTGAAGACAGCGATAAACATTTCAGCATGGTGTGTTCAATCCACTTCATAGTAGATCCTGCATTTCCACTGCAGCCCTTACTAGCACCATAAATCATCTTTACACAGACTTAAGCATGAGAAACTCCAGTAAAAATGTATCACGGATTTTTCTTTCAAAAAATTAAAAAGAATGAGTACAAAACAGTCAAGACTGAAATGACCRGCAATTTTAAACACGAAGCTACTGGGATGACCCTACAAAACAAGGCTGTTGCAATAGTTAACAAACCTGCACTGCGTAGTTCTGTCCYACTTTGTTTGCTGGATGCAAACCCACCTTAAAAGATGATACTGTGGGGTAAGGTTCCGAACAAGCTGCCTACACATTCATAACATCTAAACAAATATGGGTTTCAAATCTAGGATGCTCTGGCTGTTGCTGRTTTAAAAAGCCACAGACGAGGATTAATTACATACCACGTCTGAACTGCTTACACACAGCTAACACTCCTTTTTTATTGCTATATTGACTCAAAGTCTGAACTGTTCTCCTGACTGTTTCACTCATTAGGCCTCTCTCTCTCTCTCTCCATCTGCTACAGATCTCAGGGATCAAACAGACAATTTCAGGTACATGATGAGGAGGCAACCACATAAGCCACAATGTTATCATTAATGCTCTTGGCTGAGTCCAGCAACTTCCCCATTAAGAGCAGTTGTGCAAGTATGATCAACTAAATCCAGCCAAGAGCAGGATGCAACTAGCCTGCCTAAGTCTTAAACATGGAAGTCTTTGCGTAGTCCAGAGCAGAAGAGATGYACTTCACAGCACCAAGGCAGGCGCCAAACAGTTCAACGGCGGACAGTGCCGAGGGTTTCCTAGAGTATCAATCTCTCCGTTAAGAAGCTTAGCTGGACAAGGTGATGAGCTGGCTCCCAAAGCAACAGAGCGGTGTTGGCCCTCACCAGCCCTTGCAGGATTACTTCTTTCCACAGTAGGAGAGTCTACCGGGAAATCTGACCTCACTAAACAAATCTGCTGATCACATTAAAACTCTGTTATAGCAATTGCCCTTGAGTCACTCCACAAACTACACACTGCTCAGCAGCCGCAGGCCGATGCCCCATGGAGTGAAATAAATATATGCTGTAGCTTTCACTTGAACACAGATTCTGATTAAGGTGGGAGATATTTGTTTTTCTACTTTTAAAGTCCCAGAGGGAACTAAACCTAACTTTGTTATCAAACTAATTTTTGATGTGGCTGGATAGCCTCATTATCCACCTACTGCTGTCACACAGATTTCTGCTGGTAAATTCTGTTCCAGGTGATGTCAGAAACAAGCTTTGCTGAGCATCAACTTATCTTTTTTGTGGGTAAAGCACCACACTTCATCAAGCCCTTCCCCATCTGCAATGGGTCGCACGCAGGAGGGCCTCCATAAAGAATCTGCAGATACTTTCTGTTGACTCATTTTATTTTCATCTGTGTGAATCAAGTACTCAACAGCAAGAACTGGTGACCGAAACAAGGAGATGCAATCTCAATCCACTGCCTCTGCCCCGCTCCARGTTGTACTGTTCATATCCAGTCTCGAGTTCAGAGAAACCCTGAGCAGCCATGAACTACACTACCATAACTTAAACTCTGTACAAGTGTAACTCTACTTTAAYGAAATTGTTTCATCCTGAAAAGCAACTGCACACTTATGCGGTGTCCTGTGTTAAGGCTTTGGCTCAGGACAAAGTTCTGGCTGAAGGACTGGGCTAGCAGCTTAGGACGCATCTGAACTGGTGTTTCAGCTTGGATCAAGAGCACTTGTGAAGCCATCTCCACTTTGACTTTGCAACGTGCACCAGAGCGTTGTTTATGGAGTAAACGAACTGCATCCGCTCTGGAAGCCACTGAAYCAGAAGATTTGTTCATTTTTATAACTACGTTGTGTTATGCTGATAAAGTTATTCTCTAAACTATTGACAGTATTTCAGGAAGAACGGCACACTATAGACAACCCAGTAAYGTAATGCTGAAGTGAGCAAATGTTTATCATCTTAAATACAATACCAGGGGGGGAAAAAACTTGAAATCTCAGCATGGCTCTTTTAACTTAGATGAGGCTGAATTGATTTGAAAGTCAGTATCAATTTGGACATATAAAATGTTTTGTCCTAGTTTCTACAGAAGTGTATCAGTCCGCATGTAAAAATCTTGACACAGATATAACTGGGTTTTGTTGAGAAAAATGTTTTAACATTTCAAAGAAYAATCCTATTTTTAGAAACTTGCTCAACCTTTGGCAATCCAATGCAATCAGCATTCAAAACTGCAGAAACTAGCAACCAAATACTTCTTATTAATATCATTTACAGCTGTTAACAACTATAAGAACCCTTCTAAAAATGCCAAGGGAAACAACAGACTGGGTGAAACAATCTYTCACAAATAACTGAGTCAATAAACACAGAACTGTGGTAAGAAATTAGGTTTGACTTGTATAACTTTTTTAAAAAAAATTTTGTAAATGGAGTCTGAAAAGCAGAAGGTTGATGAAATAATATAGTTCAGTAGCAGGGGAAAAGTTTCATGTAGACAAAGTAGGGAATTCAGTCCTTGCTGAGTTCTTGAAATCATTCAGATGTTAACAGAAGTTTCTCCTCCAAMAGGAAAAGGAAAGGCATCTCTTAGTGACTGCATTCACAGATCTTTGACTCCTGTATGCTGGTATACTACATATAAATAYACATATTTAAAAAGCTTCTGTCTTGAGTAGTGCCAAAACTATACAGTTTATGCAATAAACTCCCTCATTTTGCGAAAGAGCAAAACTCAGAAAGGTGTGTGTGTGGGGGGAGGGAACACATTATCATTTCATCTCAGTACCTTCCTCAACCTTGAGTAGTTTATAAGCCCTTAAATCCAATTGTCTTCCTTTGCCTTCCCACATGACAACTATAAGCTGCCACAGCAGCTGCAAAGTGAATACCTTCAAAGGAAATAAAGAAATAATTGCCCCAAGTACAAAGTGCAGGGGAAAAAACTGCCTGGGTGACATGACTAATGCAGGGCTGAATGGGCCGTACCCRTGGGAGCAAACGCAGTATGTGCTACAGGCTACTACAAGGCAGCCTCACTGCGTGCTCACTAACTACTGGAGATTTTTGCCCAGAATAGAGAAAGGCAGTAAAAACAGAGCAGCACWGGGAGAACCTGCAGAAGGCAGGATGCTTCGTCAACATGTCTTCATATATTCTGCATCACGTTCTCTTGTCAGAGAACATGTTCCCTGTTTTGAGCTCCTCACAGTATTACTCGACCATGCCTAGGTGTGCGAGGGGGGAGGAAAAACAACACAAGGATATAAAATTAAAAAAGGATCTGCGCAAGGAATGTTCCCCCGCCGTCATATAGTCAACAAGAACAGTAACACTTCTGAGCAAAAAGAAGCCACCCAATTTAGTAAATAATTTTTTCCCTTAAATATTACCCATGGTTAAATTTACAGAGTTTATTCCCCTTGCACTTCTGGGAGGAAAAGAAATCCACAGTGCAAAAAAGGCATATAAATCCTTGCGGATCATTTGTCTGCTGCTGCCCTGAAAGAGGGACGCTCCATATGCTTTTCCAATAGCGCTGTTTTGATAGTATTACCAGGAGTGTCCCTTATTAATCATGTTGCCGCTAAAAGTCTCTCCGGAGTGTTTGCTTATTCTGTACTTTTCCAAACTGTTTCAGCTTCCTCTTAATTTATTAAAAGCTCACTGAAGATGACCACATGTAAAGCATCCTAGCAGATAAAACTGGAGGAAAAGAAAGAATGGGAAAAGATCACTTTTAACCATGAGTTTTCACCCACTCACTGCTTTCCCAGGAAGGAACTCTCAAGGAATACTGGAGTTTCAACCTTTGCTACATGTTTCTGAATACTTAAAGTTGTAGAGCTGGGCTTACTTCTATTTAAGGTAACATTAGCATTCAAGAAACACTTCCCTGGATGTTACTATTTGAGTCAGAATCACTGGAAGAAATTTGGTATTGGCTCAATCCTGCAACATGCTGAAATCAATGAGCCTATTTGAGCCTATAAAGTGTTCTTAAAGACATGCTTGAGTGCTTTGCTGGATGAAGAACAAAGTACTTGGCATCCCGCAGCAGCGAACCCTGCTGAGGTGTGAGGCATTTCCAAACATTTGTAATTAACTAAAAGAATCCGCAATTAAGAAAGTCGCAGGCACTTGGTCAACAGAATAAAGGCAACACTTTGCAAAGGATCCCGCGCTTCCCACCGCAGCAACATGCAGCCTTATACAGTATCAGAGAAGGGAAAGAGAAGTTGGTCAAATAGTAGGTGGGCTGTAAAGAAGAAACAAAAGTGTCTGGGTGCCCTTTGGCAATTCAGCAGCGGTGCTTAAATCCGGACCCGTCCCTGAGCTTCGCAAGGGCGCTGCCGTTTCGCCTTTGCCAATACCACGGCTCAGCCAATTTCACAGGAAAGCTATACTCATTTCGAATGTATGCAATGCCCATCTTTTTATCCCAGAGGCAAAAAATGGGCCCCAAAGGAATGAAAATCTGTCCCCTCCCAGCGTGGGAGAAAATTGTTAGATGTCAAAGCTGTCGATACTGAATAAATGCAGTCCATAGCTCTGTATAAACTTTCAGGAAGATCTCCATTTAGAAAGCCCTAGCATTTAAATTGTTTTGAGAACTCTTCTATCTGCAAAACATTAACTCAAGCCAGGTGGTACAATTCTGCTAAAATTAYGCTTTTAAGCCAACTTTATGTCTTTCTGAATGAGAAAACAAATAGGCCTTTCAATACATTTTTACAAAGGTACAGCTCAAGCTGTACCATGTGTTTCATTCTCTTTTTCAGTCAGATTAGATAAATTACTTTTCACATTTATCTTTCCCTGTGGGGGGGAAAGAAAATAAATAAATCACACTGATACTTGCTAACAAAAGTCTGACTTTTATCATAGCACAGGACAACAGGAAAAGGCCCCTTGCTCTCCAGCCTGCGGTGCTGCGCACGGATCATCAGAGGCTGACCCTGGAGCTAGGCAGAATTGATCTGAAATCAGCTGGAGACAACACGGATGCAGGCATTCGCATGAGGAATTAGAAGTAAAGCTTGAAAGACCCATGAAATCAATGTAAAGGATCAGATGACCTTCAGCAGAAGAAGATAACCATGATAGTCCATGGTCTACTTTTACAGAGCCCAAGGAAAGTAACCAGAAATGTGGCTATTCAGTAGCAGCTTTAAATGCACAGATGGAGTCTATGCGTTTTCCAGCAGAAGAACAGAGCRGACAAATCAAAAAAGGCTGGAAATAAGAATCAGAAAAGCCAACGCAGCTATTAAGAAGAAACTGCTGAACCTCAGCGTCTGCGCTGGGCCTTGTGGCAACTTTGAGTTTGACACTGGAGCATGGCTYACTTTTTATGCCAGTATCCTTCTCCAATAAGTACTTGTTGTTCTGCATCAGCAGCAGTATATCCTTACCCCGACACAAGTGTGCAGTAATTTGAGACAATCCCACTTCTCAAGCAAAAGGATGAACCTACCTTGTGACTGCTGCGTAGTGTCCCCAGGTAGAGCCATGCACGGACATCACTACGACGACATCAAGCATTATTTTTTTTTCTTTCAAAGGCTTCACCAAACCCTCCCTCAATCATTCTCTAAGTTTCAGACCGCACAAATTTGTAATAGAAATCAGGTCATCTGCAAGCAGTTACGGTATCACAAATTAGGTGCAAACCACCAAGGCTGCAACAAGGTGCTTTGGCAATGTTTGATTTCAGGCAAGCCACGGAGTATCCACATCAACTTAAATAAAATCCATACTGTTTATCCAAAGCTTTCCATCTCTTTGCTCCCTCTCTCTCTCCTCCATCCTGCGTGTGAGCTAGCTAGAGCTCACCATATATCATGGAGTCCATCTTGAAGTAGGTATTTTATTTGCGATATTTGCCTTTAGGAGAAGGCAAATGAAAAACAGAGAAATGACGGGATGCTTTTCCTGGAGTTTCTAGCACAATGAAGTCTGGGTGTGAAGTGAAGCTAACAAAATTTAAAAGTCAACACCTCCAATGGGACATCCTTACTTCCTTTTACACTATAGAGGCTTGGAGGCAGCAGTTAGTTTGCTTGCTAGCAGTCATTTTTTTTTTACGTTGTCCACAGAAGTGGACAGTAGGGACTTTAAGGGGAGATTTTGAGTTCGATTAACTGCCAAGAAATGTGTCCCCGTTAGCTGCCTTTGGTCATAAGTCAGTAGCTGACTTTAGCACAGCAGATTCTATCTGCAAATCCAATAATCCTAGAAGTACCAAACATTATTTTCCCCTGAGATTTGTTTTGGTAGGGGAAAACATTTTTTAGCATTTTAGCTATCAGAACACGTGGTGCAGCCTCAAATAGTACTCACCATAAAAAAATGTTCTCCAGCTCTCTTCCTCACTCAGCCTGCCAGTGAACATGGGAAACCATTAACTCAAGCTGCTACAATTAACTCCCAGAGTCTTCTTCAAAGACTCAAGACAAGCCAGAGCTACTTGTCATGCAAACAACCTGTGAGATTCATTCTCCTTGCAATGCAAAAGGAGGGGTAAATTACTGAGTTAAGTAGATTATCGGGGAAGGAGTCACACTCAGCAGCCTTATGAGATGATTAGACCCTGGGAAATTCATATACCAAATCCCTAGGCCCTGATAGCTCACATTCATTACCAGTTTGAGGATAAACCGCAATCAAGAATCTTCTCTGGCAGTATTAAATATTCATTTTCCAAGGAACTTTTATTTAACTTTCCAAAAAAAAAAAAAAAAGAAAAAAGTGAGATTAAAATTTTACACGGAGAAAGTGGCAGCAGTGTTTTGCAACTCAGCAGTTTACCTTTAAGATGACTCTTTTTCAAAAAAGTGCCAGCATTTTTGAAGCAGAYGCTAGTGCTACCATCATCAACATAAATGTTACAAAAATCCCCCACCAACAACAAATTAATGTTATTGCTTTGTGGGTGTATGTGCACAGCACTACTGACAAAAAAAAGAGGGGGGGAGGCTTCAGAGGGGCATCTGCCCCTAAGACAGAGCATGTGCATTTAATAAATGCAGCCTAATGGAGCAGCTTTTTCAATGCAAAAGAGCAAAAAGCAAATTTGTGGCAAGAAAGCCAACTGTTAGAACAGCAACGGAAAACAGCCATGCAGCAAGCTCCAGGGGTGAGTTAGGATTACAAATGCCCCAATTACAATACGCTTGCTGCTGGTGGCGGAGAGGGTGCTGCCTCTCTCTGCACTTTACTACAATGTGCAAGAATACCAAAGTTAGGAAATTACTTGCCCCACATACTATATAAATGGACAGCAATTATTTTCTCCGAAATGCCTTCCTATGATGAGTACTGCTGGTAGCAGCCAGTTCTGGGACAGGCTGTTCCCCAGATGTTTCAGACTTTGCTTTATAACACACTTCTTTTTAAAAGACTCGTTGCTTTAACGTGAGCCTATAGAGCATTATTCAGCAACCCTCCATTATCTAAAGAATTAGAAATTCCCCATTTTGTTAATCTATTTAAAGTAAAAGGAGTAACACCATCATGCTTCAGAAGGTGAGAGTTTGCTGAGAGTTCTTCCTCCCACCTGAGGTATTTTTATCAGAGAGATGTCTTTAAAAATATCTCTTGGAGAATATCTCTTATGCAAGAAGTTAGTGAGTTTAGGATTGCTGAAACTGCAATCTAGTTTGGTTAAAGCACACTCTACCATAAGAAATATTTCATGCCCCTGGTGTCTCAGAGGAGGCAGTAATAAAAGATAAAATATTGGAAACCCGATCATCAATCCAATGAATAGAGCTAATACTTTCAGAAAGCTGTGAGAGGTATAACCACTATAAGCAAGGGCGGTACAAGGATCTAACAGTAACATTGGGGGCACCTGGGAACCATCTTGAAAAACACTGGGTTTACCAGACCACCAGATGGAGCAACTATGTGGGATCTACTCCAGAGCTGCAGACAAGAAGAACAGACACCTTACAGTACACTGAAGCAATTCACAACTCATCTTAGAAAAGCATTATGATTTCTGGATCACATCCCCGAAGTCCTACAGCTTAACTCTAATTCCTTTAGCACCTCAAAGATATAACTGCCTCAAAATGGTCCAAGAGCAGGCTCACAGCAATGATCCTCTACGTAGGCATGGAGAATCCATATTCAGACTCAAGTAAGATGCAGTAACTCCGATGGGGATAAAAGCATCGTCCTATTCCACATAAAGGAGATGCTAAGATCAGTCAACTACTGCAGGATGCTGAGTTAGTTTTGCAGCAAACTAGAGCAATTATCTGTGGCAATTGCTCCGCTCTGCTACTCTCAGTTCCTCCCTTCATCCCTTACAGCCTCAAGGGTTTTCAGCTCTCACCTTCTAAGAACCTTGGCAGAAGAGCACAGACACTACAAGGAAAACAGAACCAGCCACATGAGCCCACAAAGATGGGAAGCCTGCCTAGAAATAACACATTTCCTGCCTTCCTGACACCCCATTTCTTTCTTGACTAATGCTGAATGAAGGCTTTAAATGAGAAGGCGTCCTCCCCACTATCTCAGAATTATGGAGCCAACTTGGTGTCTCAGGTGAGCTAGACCACCGCTAAAACCAGCCACTGAGCAGAACTGAGCCAAAACTACCCCTTACCTCACGCTCGGTTCTCCTATGAACCTTGCCAAATTAAGCAAGGAAGCAGACGACTGGAGCTTGTACGTTGTAAAACTTGTTCAGTCATAACCCATAAAAATACCTGAATGCCCACCTACGGACATGCGCTGCTGTCATAAACAGCAAAATGCTGGGCACTGCCACATCAGCCATACTATAACAAACAGAATCACCTTATTAAGCCAGTTAACATCTCAATACTCCCAAACTCCAAGCTCTTTGATGACAAAATATTCTACTTACTGGCAGGAGGAGGAGGACAAAAGATAACCACCAAAAAGCCACCAGTGCCCCTTGACCTGTTCATTTACACAGCAGCAAAGGAAATCAGCACCACTGAATTCTTCTTTCCTTGGTAGATGAATTCTATCTAGTGTTTATTTCCTCTGATAACCAAAATAAAGAACGCATCTTTTAAAAGGCAGCAAGCCACCTGGACACCCCAAGAGAAACTCTGTATTTCAGGCAATTACTAACCAGAATTCGACCTTGCTTTTCCCAACAGGGTTTGTATAGCACACGGCAGAGCTCTCCCATTTCCTGCGAGTCTCCAAATTTACCAGCTCCTCATTTATTTCAACCAGAATTTCAAGCTCTAAAGCATGCTTCTCCTTCTATACAGACTACGTCGTAGCCTTCAGCATAGCTCCATAATAGAGCAACAGCAGCTGAACGGATACAGCCCAGGCTGGAGCAAATCTAGTTTCATACAAGTCTCAGTGGGAAGATCCCAGCAGAGGAACAGCTTTTCATCAGTGGGCAAGGCTGACTGATCTAAACGCAAGACATTCCTTTACAGGAAAGCTTCTCATAGACCATTAACCGCTAATATGCATGCACAAATATGATATGAATGCCTAAATGCAAACAGCTAAGTATGCAGGAAACCAGAGCTTTTTCCACAGTCGTCTGCATAATTGCATTCAGCACTGAAGTGAGAAGCACCTTTTCAATACAACAGATGACAGTAAACAAACACAAAACTGTTCAGTATTGGTAGGAAATAGTATAGAGGACGTAGCACCCATGCATAAAGAGGAAATGTTAATAATGTTATTACCAGCAAAGTAAGCAGTAAAGCAGAAATACTAGCACTGGGAAAGAGGTGCAGAAATTATAAGAGATTAAAGAACAAGTGTGTGGCCCTATGAAACAATAACTGCAACCAAGAGTAAAGCCGTAAGCTGGAGATGTACAGGAAAGGCAAATGACTTCTCAATAAAGCAAGGTGAAATGCTTTCAGCAATTAGTAAATTCACTGAAAACACACATTTCCAGTCACTGCAAAACTATTTACAAATCTAGGTCAAATTCATCAAATAGTTCCAGGGCAAGAAAGAAAAACAGAATGAGGTTTGTACAATGCGATGAGGGAGGGCACGGACAAGGGTCAGAAAAGTAACTGCCACGTCCCCCTTGCACAACATTTTGAATGCTAAAGGAACTCATCCAGGCTGCACAGAACATGGATCTGATTCCTGTTTTGGGGTTTTCTGAACTCAGATCTGCCAGTTTGGGGGGAAACATCCCAAACTGCAGGCAACAGGGCATAATATAAGGCAGATTTCCCTCAATTCCCTCTGTATAAAGCTACTCTTTTGCCAAAAGCACTCGGGCAGGAGAAACAGAGAAAGAGTGATTCTACTGATGGAGCAGGACACTGGGCTCCATTCTTTGAAGCAATGAATGTTTCATCCTGAAAAGTGTCAAAAACAGAAAGACCAATTCTTGGCAAGTAAGAACATACAGGTTGAGAAGGAGGCCTGTGTTCAAATCCCCTGATGCAGAGGGGAGAAGTGGATGTGAAGGCTCACAAATATTGGGCAACAGCCTAAAAAAAGGTCTCACTTCAGGCCAGCCCGAGTCCTCGTGCACACARACGTCCGCTTGCCTTGACATGGAAAGCTGTGATGTCGGTTACATCCACAGCTCTGCTTCTCGGCGTCCAGCGAAGGGGCGAGGTGTAACAAGAAGCCTGACAATCCACGTCCCAAGCTCATCTCCCACTCAAACGTCAAGCTCGTGCTAACGGAAGAGACTGGAAAGCAATTTTAATTAAAAACTTATCTGTTTCTCAAGCTGTCTCAGGATCTTGCCAAAATGCACACCCCAAATAAAGCGTTTCTAAATCAAAAAGCATAAAGATCAGCCGAAAATGCAAAATTCACAGGAAGAAATGAAGTACTCCCATCTCAGGAAATTGGAACATTACTGTTTATAATGCTGTGTTCCCCTTAAAAGCATGCCATAAAATACTCAGCATGAATCATATGGCACTGCTAGTATATTTGTAGAAGCCCTAAACATAGGATATTCTGACTTTTGAGTCTTAAATTCAATATCAAGGTGGGAAATTAATATTTTTGCATTTTCTTTAAATGCCAAAAAAACATTTTCTGCTTCTTTAGCAGGAATGAGTCACTTTGGCTCCAACAAGGTGCTTTCCAAAACTTTTTAGCAGTACTGCTGTCTTGCTAATGCTCTAGAGCTAAGTATAAAACATTGTCTGCTGGGATCCCCAAAGACATTATAAACACTGCAGTGGTATAGAAAAATAAATAAA
This sequence comes from Rhea americana, assembly GCF_003343005.1. NCBI lineage: Eukaryota > Metazoa > Chordata > Aves > Rheiformes > Rheidae > Rhea > Rhea americana. Next base: position 529,024 of record NW_028185461.1, read on the forward strand.
TAAATTAATAACCTTGCAGGGGCTGGAAGTCTGACAATGTTAAATAAAATCACCAATCTCAGGGAGAAGCAATAAAGCCAGGAATCTCTTTGGTTTTCTGGAGATTTTATACTTTCCAGATTCCTTGAACCTTTGGCTCTTGCTGATCTGGCAGAGTATATGGAAACACACACATAAAAGGACTATGCTAAAGTCTAACCAACATGATATGGCACAGTATTCTACAAAGTATCTGTCTTCTCTTTTCTCATGGGCAACCAGAAGCAAGTGGCAAAGCATTATAAATACCTGCATAAACCACAACTTCTCTCTCCTTCAGCCTGTGCTAGAACACAGGTGAGGGGCAAAAGAAAGTAGGTATCACCTAGATGTAGGGCACCCTATTATATTACATATTTTGCATCGGAATTACATCCACAGTGCCAGAATTGCTTAGCTGTACTCAGCAGCAGAGCTAAGGAATTAGAACAAGATAACAGAAATTACTGATACACAAACATTATCGCCATTCTATTCTGCCTAATAAACTGCCCCCAAATTACAGCTGGCAAGTCATCACCTCCAACTACAGCTGCCAAGCCTTGAGAGCCTTCACTGGGTGCTCTCCAACTTGTGCTAAGAGTTCCTCAGTCTCAACATCTATCACTAACTACTGTCTGGACTCTACATCTTCAGGTACAATCATCATCTCTCTCTCTTCACTCRTTCTGAATTGATACCAAGGTTTCTCCTTGGATTAGTTTGCAGTCTTCCAAAAAAGTAACAGAACAACTTGATGAAGCATTTAAGGCCAGATCCAGAGACGTGAGGCTTCTYCACATGCACAGCCAAAGGCCACCTTCAGTCACTGAGCTGCAGGAGAGTATTTGGCCACTGGGCTGGAACCAAAGACCACATCATGTCTTGTGAGTTGCTGGCTACAGAGCCTACAGCCCCAATTAACCACTACGCTTGAAGACACACCTTGAATTGGAAAGGAAGAAACACTTCACTAAACACTTGCTAAGCCCTGCAAAAGTGCAAAGACTATAAAACACTTAATTTCAGTTCTGCATTTGCTGCTTCAGGTATGCATATTTTGCTCCTCATTTCTGAACCTTAACAGTGGGACTCTGAAGGTCTACAGGCCCTGATTTGATACCACCAGGCTCACTGCTTCTTCATATTAACCTCTTCTCTCTGATTGTCAGCYGAAAGGAAATCAAATCAGTGGTCTCCCCACAATCAGGGGATATGAAAAAGAATATAAAGGACTGTGGCATTCATTTGCAATTACTCCCGGCAAACAGGGTGCTAATGGAAATGCCAGCCACATTTCTCCATGCCATAAACTTTAGAATAAGCCCATTACTTTGGCTAGATTAGATTCTTTTAGGTGATTTTCAAGGTCATTAGAATTACCCACTCCTCAAGCCGTTGTTCCTCTAAAAGCTAATCATCTAACCAGCCTGTGAAATTTCAAAGCTAATATTCCTCCCTGCGTAAATGCAAACACGGGCATCAGCTACTTAAGAAAGAGCGTTTGCCCTTTCTGGTTCAACCTCTGACCCTCCATTAGGGCTGATGAAGGAGGCTGGGGAACACGTTACAAAGCCCTTCCTACCCCCCACCAATTTTTTGTTTGCCCGTAGGCACTGCACAGAAAGGTTGGTTAGTCCCAGGTTTCTAAGAAACGCTCGCACAATCGCTCCCCGCTTTCTGTTGAGGGACGCGGGCTCGCTCGCGCAAACAAGGGCTGACCCCTGGCAGTGCCCGCCTTGCACTCGCTACTGTCTTCAGTTTGGCAACACGGCACAAAAGCGGCGTGCATGTCTACACCGGCCGGGCTGAGCCTCCTATTCAGCGGGGGCCGCAGCTTCGCACGTCACGGGCCCCCGAGGGACAAAGCCCGCGAGTTTCTTAATTAAGTCGAAGTGAAAGACAGCCTAAAAGCATCCCCACTTACATCTCCAGAGTACCTCCGGCGCGGACTTCAAACGCACGCGGTACRCTGCCCGTCAAACCGAGGCCTCAACAGCCGGCCGGCATTTTTCCCCTCTTGTGAGTACAGAACGCCGGTGCCTTCAGCACGGCCTCTTCAGCCTCCTCGCCTCGTCCCGGCAGGCTTAGACGTGTCCCTGGTTTAGAGGGGAGGAAACAAAGGGGCTTCTTGTGTGCCCCAAGCCCTCCAGAGGGTCTGCATTTCAGGCCACCCTTCTCCAAAGCAGGGGAGCGTCTGGAGAGCTCTTTAGCTGGTCTCGTCTCATTACCATTTCCATGAGGGATCAAAGAATATATTAAAAAATATCTAAGTACAATTCCGGCTATGGAAGGAGAATATATTAAAAACCTGCTCAGATACCTTTCCCTGATCCATCACGGTGTTATTAGCTGTCTCTTCATGAACCCAGTGTTTATTYCCGCTGAACTGCCTCTCCATAAATCCCACGGAAGTCTCCACAAATAGGCCCCGCCGAACCCCCYGCTCCCCCCCATCCCGCTTCTTCCATCTCCTGAGCTGGCCTGGGATCGGCTCCTGGCAAACCCAACCCAACTAGACCCAGGGACAGAAAGTCACCAGGAGCAGGAACTGCTTTAATTTTGTCCCCTTCGAGCAGCTGCTCAGGGTGGACCGGGAGATGGCTGCGCTAAGGCAGCTGGGCTGAATACTAAAGAAGCACTGAGGCACCGCGTCCCGCAGCGGGGAGGGAGGCAGCGCCCGCTCCTTGCAGGAAGCRCATCAGGGAGCTTTGCGTGTCCTCAAGGAGCCTTCCTGCCCACCACCACCACCACCACCCCGCCTCGTATCTCTGCGTCGGCCGCCCCTGCCCGCGGAAGAGCTCCCACGCACCTGACCAGCTTGTGAAAACACCACCGCGAGCGCTACAAGCGCGCAAGGCGCCCACCTCCCCGCCGCGGCAGAGCCCTCGCGCTCCCGCCGCCGCGATTCTTTGCTTTCTCATTAGAGATGCCCGGCAACATCCACCAGACAAAGCCACTGCAAACAAAGTGCGCGGAGAGAGGGGACGGGGGGCGGGGGAAGGAGGGCAAGAGAAGAGGATTTTTTTTTCTTTTTCTTTTTTTTTTTTGCTGGAAGAAAGAAAGAAGTGCAGAGGAATTCTTCACTCGCTGATCTGCAGAATACATTAATATCCTGAACTGTTGGCACAGCCTCCGATGCTCAGGGGACCAACAATGCGAGCAACGACTCCGAGTCTGGGATCTTCAAATAAACCACCCCTGCTGTCATGGCCACCGGGAAAGAGAATACCAGCGATATTAGCTGACCTTCATTTTGTTGTTTCTCCAGACCTGACTGCTAGACCTCTGTTTGCCTGTTACTAGGATTTCTTGGCGGAAAAATGTAAGCATTTCCTAGACGATATAAGAGGCAGTTTATTAGGTAAATAAACCAGGCCCTAAGCGGTCGCTTCTGCTTGATAATGAGGAGGGAAGGAAAGGGCCAGACCTCCCTGCACCACCTAAAATAACCCCAATCAACGCTCTATAACTAACCCGACATGCATATTTTTAAACAGACAGTTAATGAACAAGAGAAGGTCGTCCTAGCCCAGCCAACTCGTGAGCAAAACCGGTTGCTCAGAAAACTATAGGCCATAAAATCACAGCAGGCACCGTCTGTAGCGTGTAAAACTGTCCATCTACAGGAGCAGAAAGAAGTTTAAAATAAGCGTATTCTCCCAGACTTCTTAGAAAGAAGGCATCAAGGGAGAAACGTTTATAGAGCAACCTTCCACGAAGGGCCACGGAGAAGAGCGTGAAAAGCACTTAGGCAGCACGCTCCGCACAGCTCCCTTCTTAGCTCGTCGCCAGGAACTGCAGTGATAAACGTGATTTAATCGTTAGCCAAGCAATTGCCCAGAGACAGCAACTAAAGCCGTTTTGCGAGCCTACAGCACCACCAGCAAAAGGCTACTGCAGCAAACCAGAGGCAAGTCTGAYGTTTCCCAGCATCTCTCAGAGATAACTGTAATAACCAGACAGCTTTAGAAGACTTGGAAAATGAAGTTTCCCCTGAAACAGCTCTAGTGACACTGTTCTCCTTGCCAAAAGAGCGATGTTTCTGGTGCCTTTTTCTTTCTTTTCTTCCCCCTCCCCCCTTTTTTTTAATACAAGATAACTGCAACATAGTAGCTACTGTACCATAGAGTCCATTGGGGATGTGGTACAAGACAACTCTAACGCATGAAACACTGCGCAAGGTACTCAACCTCACGCCTGCAACTCATCTTTAAATTCCAGTGCTCACTAGGGTTTCACAGCAAAGTCACTAATGCAAGCTAGTCTGACTGCTGCAGAAATCGATTCCTTTCCTCCTTCCTTGCCTCCATCCCCTAAACTAAGAAAATTATTTCAGGAGCWGACAGGCTGTAAATCAAACAGCTGAATTCTACCTGGCCAACTGCAGACCTGCGCACAGCAAACCCCCTTGCTCCTGCTGGAGTTCAGCCTGCAAAGCAAGTGGCCTCAAGGAGCTCAAAATTGCCAGTTACGTTGCACTGTAAAAGGCGCCGCACATCTCTGCACCAATTTTGCCACTAAGGCTTATAAATTGGTACAAACCCTCGCWCCAGCGCTCTTACCACACCATCAACATATGCCCTGCGTGCATCATCTCATAACTGCATGACATCCAACAGCATGAGGTTCAAAGGACACAAAACCTACCTGAACCCTTGGGCAAATAGACTCTTAGCCCAAGCTGGCTCTCAGCTCCCACAGGTACCCACTGAAGCTACCTTAAATGTCCACTAGAGTAGCAATCACATCTCTAAGCTGCATCAGAGTGATAGCAAAGACATGGACTGTAATCTGCAAAAACTACATTCATGTACAAGCTTAAAGCTGGTTAGGGCTGGTTTATTAAACACATGACGCAAAACCCCACTTCTCACGCTTGAGAGTTTGGAGAAGGAAACTTGGCCACAACTTCTCATTCCTCAGAAAGGCACATGGTGAAGATCTTCTCTAGAGGCATCATGCTTTTGGATCAGCTCACGTCAGCACATGCAACCCAATCCACCACTGCCAGACATGGTATGGTTGGTTTCCACAGCTGCACAGTCTTTTACTAGGTTAAGTCAGTTCAGAAACTGTTCCCCTTGAGACAYAGCAGGAAGTTAGGTGTCAACGGGCACACTATCACATCACACCCAACCCTGCATTAGAAGGTTGCTACCAAAAGCGCTGGTTCATATACAACCTCTAGCTCTCCCCTGAGCTGGATCGACTGTTCATGCAGCTACAGCATCAATCTCTTCCCATGGAGTGACCCAGTGAAATCTGTATCTGTTCACCAGCTCATCCTGGAGATGTGACGGTGAGATCCTCCTCCAGACAGACAGTAGTACAGCGCCTGATGGTGGCAGCAGCTGCTGCAGGTCTTGCGAAATGGCTCTTGCAGCACCTACTTTCCAATTGAAACCTAACTTCTGCTGGCTTTCTGGCTCCCGCTGCTGCTTCTGAAAATCTTGGTGGAGCTTTTCTCAAGCCAGTCCCACAACCCCAACACAACAAAGCCAAGTCGCTTTCAGCAGCGCTAAACACAGTGCTAGAACAAAAACACTCTCTAGCCTACAACTATTCTTCTCGTAGAAGTACCTTGTTCACATAACCAAATGCAAGGCTCCCATATGCTTTTTGGGTACAAACCCACCAATCCCAGATGTGCAACACAGCTTAATTATCACTTGCTAGAAGCTTAACTTCTGCTATTTGAGTGCTTCTAGATGAATGCTGTATAAACATATTTCATTTTCACCTTAACTTTTTTCTTTATGGGGATATAAAATACCTGAATATTTTAGCAAGACTGCATTAATTATATTAATTATATTAATTATAGCTTGCAAAATAAGAAAGATTTGAAATCGCAGCCCTTGTTCATTTATATACCCAGTTTCTCATAGAATCACCATCCTCTATGTATCTCAAAGCCCTGAAGAGACAAGTGGTTACAGCCTAACCACTTGGTCCCTAGCAAACTAATTTCTCCACTGACCACATCTTCCGAGTATTGTTGTGTCCCACAATCCTGTCTCTCAAGTGCCCGGGGCCAGCGAAACAGGCTTGCAGATGCTGGATCCTCACTGTCTGAGCATTTTTCTTTTTGCAACAGCAATGTGCCCACTCTGCTCAGGACAGTATCTTTGGCTAGGATAGATTTAGCAATAAACAAGCAATAAAAAGACCAAAGAAAGCTTGAAATGGCTTGCTTTACAAAAATACAGGATGCTTCACGACTTTCYTGTTCACTGGGTATTTGGGAGCCAAACATTACAGCAGAATTTCAAAGTCATAGGAATTAATGCAAACAGTTACCCTGGAAATTTCCCCCTCAATTTATTTTTAACATGACACGAAATCCCCAGGCCAGAATATTGTTGCATTTCAACTCTGAAGATCGGGTAGAGTAATTATTTTCTCATCAAGATTGTTGTGAAAGAAAAGGAAAAYGCAGGCAACTTTCAGCCTCTTTGGCAACGTACAAATTGCAGCACCATTTTCAGAAATATAACTTAATGATTTAATTCCACAACATATATCCTTGGAAATCAAGCTGTAAGCAGTCRCCCTTGGATATTTCACACGATTCCAATTTTCTTTTTTCAAATATTCAAATACAACTAATTACTYGGTCTTTCGGAGTGACGGTCAGCTTGGGTGAGCAGGGAGCCCAGGGGCTTAGTTTACCACTAGACTGGTACAATCCTGCTACATGGGTTGACAACAGCTGCTCTAAATCTCCTGGTAGATATGAACAAGCATTGATGAAGTTCAGCCTGTTTGAACAGCTGCATATGCAAATGTAATTAAGTAGGTGTCTACTGCCTTTTCCTTCACTATCCATGTCCTCCCCCCTCCTCTCCCTCTAGCATATGATACCAGAACCAGAAAAAAGCAGGCAGGAAAAGATAATACGGATACAGAAGACCCGGTCATACCTACAGCAAGCAAYCACTGCTTGATTCAGTGAACCCAGTGCTTGGTGGGATGATGGAGAAGGTCACAACAGTTCTATAGAGGTTTAATGTCACTGTGTAAACTTTCATTGTGGGATACACACTAGTTAACGAAGCAGGAAGATCTGATGTATGCAGAACTCCAAGCCTCCTTTGCAATCAAACATTTCAAAAAACGTATCTGGGATGTGTATGCCAGAACCAGAGAGCAGATGTAACAGTGGAGAAAGGTGGTAGTTCCTTCTCTCACGCTGAGTGAGCCGTGGCTGCCTGTGCAGGACCAGAGGACAAGAGCAGCATCTGTATTACTGAACCAGGGAAGGGAAAAGGGATCTGAGCAACTATAACAGGACGAACGGTTCTAGAGCACATTGTGGAAAAAAAATAATTAGAACATGAAACTGAATAGTAAACAGGGTAGAAAATGCAGGTTTACTAAGGGAAAATCATATCAAACCAAGCCTGCCAGGTTAGCCTCATAAGATAACGGTTTTTCTAGACAAAGAAATGTAATAGATCCCATCCTTGCAGACTTCAGCAAAGCATTTGATACAGTGCCACATGGGAAATTATTAAATGAAAAAGATGAGGATTAGCTGAACTGTAAGGCAAGGAAACTGGTGAAAGAGGAAGTAGTGTTGAAAGAGCTATCAGAATAGATGGAGGTCACCAGTGGAGTTCCTTAAGGAATGGTCAGGAGGCTGATCTTATTAAATATTTTTATTAATGATCTTGGCACAAAAAGTAAGTGTGCTGATGAAATTTGCTGATGACACAAAGTTGGAAAGCATAACCAGCACAGAGGAAAGCTGGGATAATGCACAAGAAAAAAACTGAGTAACTTTGAAATTTAATAGTGCGAAAGAGGAGGCCACATCCTTGGGACAAACAATAGTTTTTGCTAAGAGTTGGGAAGAAAATGAACTCAGGTAGAAAACATGCAAGAATGAGAAAGGCCCAAGCAAACAGTTGAACACAAAACTAACTGAGGCACCAACACGCTGCAGCTGCAAAGTGGACCTTAAGATCCGGTAGCTGGAAAAGYGTTAGTGCCGTCGGACAAGCCATTTGTGAGAACACACCGAGAATCCTGCAGCCAACTCTCATTGCTCATGTTAAAGAAAGTTAAAGTAGGAAGAAGTGCAAAGTAAAAGGGCTTGTCAGAGAACACAGAGATTATTTTAAGATATTAAAATATAAAGAAGCTTGTTCAGCCTTAAAAAAGACCAAAAGCTGGGAGTGAACACTGAGTGATCTCTTAGAAACACACTTTCAGGGGAATAAAATACAAAAGTGGTAAAAGAATTATTCAAGATACTAGAATAAGTCCTGCATGAGGACAAAATGAAGTATCCCTGATAAATCTAGGCTGACAGTAAGTTTATGAATTCCAAAAGGAGTAACAGGGTCGGGGGACAACTTTGTTTGCAGAAATTCATCTTGAAGCAATTCTACATCCCAGAAGGCCTCTTCCTGTCCCATGCTGCTAAATACATACAGAGATTACACCACCGGTAAATGCTCCTCACCTGGAAAGAGGTATTTTAAGGAACTGCACTTCTGTGGGGTTTTTTCGTTTTTTTGTTTTTTGTTGTTTTTTGGTTTTGCTTTTTTTAACTGGTTATGACCGCTTAGGTCCAGAGACCTTGATCAGTTGAATCCATTCCAACATCTCAGCACGAGCAATTTTAGGCCAACTGCTTAAACTATTAATACCAAATGTACAAGAAGGAGGCATTTAAAGTCCACAAACTAGATAGAGGGTACAAACAGCACTTGAGGGAGCGAGGACCAGATTGCTGGGCGTACCGACACAGCCACCAGGAAAGGAATGATCTCAGCACTGTGCTTGACCTTTTTCCGTGTATTTTCTGAATCAGAAAGCACAGTTTGTGATCTGTTTCCCTTATACAGTTAGTCGCCTAGTGAGTTCCTCACCTGCTCCTCTGGGGCTCAGAGCTAACAGAGGAAAGGAAAAGTGGTTAATGTTATGGGAAAACGAGATGGTAAAAGCAAAGAAATGAACCCAAAGTCTTTGATTAGCAAACTACTGAACTTATCCTTTTAAAAGCTGTTCCATTAACATAATTAATGGAGCCACATTTTCTTCCTGGTCTCAGAGCTAATGTGCTTTGAGGATTCTCTGGCGTCTAATGAGAGTTGAGTGCACCCTGCATTCTCTTCCCCAACAGGCAGCTTAATTAGGTCTCTCCTCTAATGAGCATAGACACCAGGTAAACCTGCAAGAACTTTGTGACCTCTACCTCCAACTAATTTCAGCTTCAATTAGCCAATGAGTTTGGAAGTCAGTGGAGCAAGGTGAAAGTAAGCGCAGAGCTGCGTGCGCACAACGTGACTGCGGAGCCATCAGTTCCTCCACAARCCAGGCTAACCACCACCACATTTCAACTTCCCCAGTTTTCAACTAACTTGAGTTCTCATGAAGAACAAAAYTGAGCTGTACAAGAGGAAGAAAACACTTCATGATATTTCAGACAAAAACTACAAAACAAGGGGCGATGGACATTACATATTGGATTAAGATTACAGGCAGCAAGACTAGCAGCAAGCCCGAATTTGAGGAGGGGTGGTGGACAGCAGGTACTCCTACAAAGACTGGCCCAGTTTATCCAGCAGATTCATTTTAACTACAGCTAAAGTTTCTTCTCTCTCAGTGATAATAGCTCAATAGAAACTCTTCTACACAACTGCTTAAAATGGAAGAAACTGAAGAAGGTGGGGGGAAAAAAAGCCATGCACACAGAAATACCCAACCAGCCAGGCCAAGAAAACTCATCACGTACAAGCACGGACAGGTCACTCGGAACCAATGTAGTTGTCAGAGCAGCACTCTGGAGGAATATTGGTGTAAGTTTTCTGAGAATCAGATTGCAGGAAAGGTTGATTTAATGTCACATTACACCAACTTCTCCACTGCACTGAGAAAAAAATTGATGGAGACTTGCTCATCTAAACACACAATGTACGTCAGAGGAACAAACCTGAGCAACTGCCATCCATAATTTATAAAGCAAATTAAATCCATGGCAAAAATAAGTATAACTTAGAACACAGCGATCATAGAATCTGGCAGGAAAAGGCCACAGCCTGTATGAATCATTACTTTCTAGAGGAAACCTTATATAATCCAAACTGCCTTGTTTTAAAACAAACTACACTTCCTGAAAACTCAAACTGGTTGGCCTGGCAAAGCTCTGCATTTGATTCAGGTATCTTGGTGATTTGCTAAGATATATTAAACAAAAAAAAAGTTACTACTAACTTTATGGTAGTCTAGGTCCTGCTTTCAGCATCTTCAAAAACCTCAAAGGAAAAGTGAACATTAGAGAGATCTACCTGGGTCCCTGAGAAAGGCGATTAGATTGCAATGCCATCTTGTGGAATAGGAGAAAATGAAAAATGAAAAAAAAAATTGCTCAGCCACCACTTCGCAATTGTGTATTATTTCACAGAGACACAGACATCGGTGAGGGTCCAGCAGGGATTTATATTCAATTGTGGTTGCTTCTCACTTTCCCTAAAGGTTAAAGGTACACAAAGTAACAACTTGCAAARACACCATCTCCTTCCTTACCACTGTTCAGAAAACAGAGACATTGGGTCAGAAACAGACTTGGACTTTTTTGCTTGGTTTTAGCACTCACAAYGATAAAGTCACAATTTTATTTGCTGCTTCTCCAAGAARCAAGCCTTTCTCTTTAGGCTAGGCCCTCTACTACAGGAGAGCCACCAAGAAGGGTTACTTGGCTAAGAACAGGAATAGGACCACACTGATTCCATCAAGACTGTTAATTTGGCCAATTCATGAGATGTTCTTCAGGTCCTGCTAAACTATCTCTGTGAGACCTGGACATGCACTCAAGTCCAGTCACATATTCTAYCTAGAAGAATAAAAKTCCCTTAAATCCAAAGGCCATCTGAGTACTTTTGCTTGGACTGGGGGACCCTCGCTATACATAACCTCAAAAGCATTTTGTTGCAATGGTCTCTACATATGTGGYGTCTACTGCTTTGCTCTCACAGCTGTGTCATACATTGCTAAAATCTCCATAGCCCGTTTAGACAYGAAAACCTCAGGCAACAAGAAGCTCTCACGACCAACAAAGCCCATTTTAGCCAACCTGTGTGTGCGTGTGCGGGGGCAGAAGGAAGAGGGACTGCCTACTTAAAAATCTTTAAGTAGAAAAATAACAAAACTCAAGGAAGGGTTGGAAAAACTATCAAGAAAATATCATCCAGCTAAGCTGGGATCTAACTGAGGAAAAAGTATGTCTTTCTCCTCTCCATGATTAGGCCAGCTACAACCCACGGGCTGGAAGAATGAACCGTGGGCTCTTTGTAGACTCCTGACAAACRCTAAGTGTTTGAACCTGATGATGCACAGAATTCAAAACACCACACACGGCTGTATTTTGTGTTAAGAGCAGTCATGCTTTGGAGCTCTTACAAAACCTGCACATATTTACTTGGAACATCATGCATCCTAAAGAGAGGAACCATAAGCCCACAGCCCTCAGGGATCTGAAGCACCAGGAAAGCGTGCTTAAAGCTGCTGAGGTCTGGGGACGGGAATCAAAGAGGAAAGCCTRGCGCAGGCAAGCGCCGAGCTCCCACTTCTGTTGAACAGGCAACAAAACCTGTTCTCAGGAAGAGTGTCAAAGATGCCAAGGTAAGAGCTAACGCCAAAGACAACTTGGGCCACAGGAGGCTTAAAAACCACACGGGGTCGGTGCAGTGCAACCCAAACAACAGGGTGGGGAAAATGAGAGCAACACAACAGCACTCATTTTAGGGCAGTCATTTTTCTCTAAATGAGCCTTTTTCATCCAAGGAATTGAAACAGATGAGATCAAAATTAGACTATCACTAGCTGGGAAAAATAAAAATACTGCAGGAATCAGGAGCGCTGCACCAGTAAGGCATCAGGGCATTTGCCACAAACAATCAAGTCGTTTCAAAAAAAAAAAATCTTAATGCAGTTCTTGAAAGGACAATCTGGGAGTTAAGCTTCTAATGAAAATATTAGTGATAAATTGCTAATGAGTGTTCATCTGCACAAAAAACCCTAAAAGTATGCGAACTGGAGGAGAGGGGGGACAGGGTCAGACACAAACAAACCCAAGACAGCCGGGGTAAAACTGAAAAGTTCGGATTGCACACTCAGTCATTCCCGTGGCAAACTTGGCAAAAGCAGCCTAGCATTTGATTAATGATTTGCACAGGCATTTTGGCAAAAGCTGAATTCTAAGAAATTCATATACCCTAACATCTAACATCTAGATGCCCAGCACACACTGAACAGAAATAAAACAATGCCAAGTAGCATACAAATACTTATTTGCAGATGACTGATGATTTTCAACAGTAACTCACAAAACGCAGCACACTAAGCATAACACAGAACGCGTTTCTCAACTATTCTTCCGCTGCAATCAACGGGAGCTTCCACTGCCATCACTGCRGGGCTCCCTGGGCCACCAAGGGAGACGTGCTCTCAACCAGGCAGCCTTCCTGGGGAGAATCAAGCTGCAAATGAAACAATCCAAAGCAACCTGAAGATTTCTGTCCTAGCTAAGTATGGCTAAAAGTGAAGTCAAAATGCAGAGGCTGCTGCCTCTAACGTTTCCTGACCAAGCAATGCCTCTGTGCGAGCAGATAGGCACCTGGAGTGCAACACACACAAGTCATGCTATTCACTGGGAACGACCACTAACACTTGGAATTATGTTAGCATGAGAGCAAGATGTTGAAATATTGATTAAAGTTGGATTTCGTCAGCAATACTTTATTATTATACTGGCTGCTAACAAAGCCACACCCGTTCATATGTTGAATTCCTGCTCCTAAAAGGGTGATTATTCCACAATTCACGCCAGAATGCTCTGCTTGTATCCACATCTAGCTGCTCCAGGACATGCATCAGAAAAAAAACAGGGGGGGGGGTGCGGAACGGAGAGGAAAAAAAAAAGACATTACGATTTTAAATGAGGCACAATCACAAAAAAGGCCACATGCTGCAATAGTGCAGATACTGGTTCCAAACTAATGTCTTAATGACTAAGAAGGAAGGGGTGGAGAGAGAGCGAGGCAAAGACAGGGCTTTTTATTCCTGGTTTAATCCAAAATAACACTGCTGAAACCAAAGGGTTGCTCAGTATTTTACCAATTTAAACAAAATGTTAGAGAAAAACTTCAAAAAGTTACCTAGTAAGTGCCAGTTCTCCTGGTCTTTGAATTCATTCAAGGGATAATTACACATGTGCAGAGGATTTTTTTTTGATCTTAACATCCTAGTGATTCTCAGTGTCAGGCATAGGAGAGGAAAAGGGATGGGAAGAATGCCATTAAAGCCTGGGTTTTCCAGCATCATTGTTCAAAAACTCATGATTAGGCAGAGTAAAATAGCTATCTGAGGCAATATAGTGTTTACATATGTCCAAATTGTTATGCAAACACAGGAAGACCTATCAGAGCAGACGGACTAAGGCACCAAGCAGCAGCGCTTCTCACCAGCCCTTAAAGAAAAATGTTTTTCAATGTGGAAAGGGTGAGAGAGGTCACCCCCAAGGAATCCAGCCTGTCCTGGGTCCTCCCAGCCTTCGCCTCTCACATCCTCCTCCTCCTCGCCATGTCCCTGCCAGCCAGCGAGGGCTTTAGTGTTAAAGAGACAGGCTCGTTATCTAGCAACGTTGTTTGGGTTCTGCATTTGCATTAAGACCCTAAAAAGGAGGGGGGGAATATCTCGCAAGCAAGAAGTTGTTCACCGCAGACAACGTCTTTTATGAAATCGGTTTCACTGCTTGCCCTGCGAAGGTATTTCACTTAGCACTTCCCCACACTTCAGCAGAGAAAAAAAAAAGAAAAAGAAAACACTACGGAAATGAGGGGAAGACTCAAAAGGTAGAAAGTGGTATGCAGTATAATTTGAGTGCAATTATTTTAAAATTATATAAATCTTGTCTCAGCACTGCAGAACCGAAAGAGAAATCAGTCACGGACTCTGCAGTCACGTCTTTAATTCTATCCGTAGCAGGTACGTGCAAAATCAGAAACGAATGGCTCTGACAAGTCAACTTTAACCTCCAGAAGAGGCCATGGATTTTCATCAACTTGTATCAATCAAGAGCTTAGCTTTCGAAAAGATATCACGGATGGAGAATCCATTATATTCCTCAAATATATCCTCGCTGCTCAAAAGAAAGTGTCTCACAGCTAGTCCAAGTTCATTTGGTAGCTTTAGCTAACAGCCATCAGATCTTTATGCTACAGAATAAAAGTTCCTCACACGCAAGAAGCCTTTTCTTCACCCAGAAACATGACCAAGTCAACTCTCAACTTGCTCCTTACTAAGCTGCATAAAACAAAAGTCCTTTGACTTCTCACTGTAAGGCCATTTTAAAAAGAGCAGAAATCCCTCTTGCAATATTTTGAGTCCTCTGGTTGGTCGAAAATGAACCATGGACACTACAACTGGACACACTATTTCCAGGAGAGTCTCACTAAGACCACCTCCAAATTAATATTAAGGAGTGACTGCTGGTGGACAACACTCACTTGCCTCCAAGATAAAGACATTTTCCACCATGACCCACATTATCCTCCCAAGTCTCTGCTATCAAAATCCCCAGCTCGCCACCCTATACGACACACACATTCATTAACTCGAGAGGTACAACCTTGTCTTTGACTAAATAAAAAGAGAGTCTAGCTTAATTTTACTAGCCTGCATGTAACTTCAAGCATCACCAGCAAGGATCTCCTGTCTTGCAGGCTCTGAATACCATTTGGCTGAGAACACCTTCCTGCAGGAAACCACTACAAATGTCCTCATGGGATTGCTCCCCATTGCGAGCATTTTTTGAGAACTGGTATCTAATGAGGCTTTGTAAACCTAATTAACGTGTACCGCACTGATTTCATGTAGTTCTTTAATTTCCAATCAGAATATTGTGTAATACTACAGAAAATAGTTTAAATAAGTTAACTATATTGACAAATAGCAAGTGTGGTAAATCAAACCTGCAACATCCGCTAAAATCATATGCAAGTCTGCAGAATGCTTTCCCTCTTCCCCCCTTTTAAAGAAGGTTTTCTTCAGGGGGAAGCAGCATACACAGCCTCTGAGCAATTGTTTCTAGTCACTTAATAACAGTACAGGACTTGTTCTCGAGCCGTCTCCTACCACAGGAGGTCGATTTTTTGTCCACCATCTTCACGTGCCGTGTTTGATTGCGAAGCTTGTCGTCCGTGTTTTCAACCAGGTTAGTGAGGTCATCAATGATCTCTGGGAAAAGAGAGAAACACAGCATTAATCTGCAAGCCTCTTAGCATCACTGCTCACCAACCACGCTTCTCCTGGAGGCTCCAAAATGGAAACCAGCTGCACCTTTGTGTCTTCCAGTACCACAGTCCAGCGTTCCACAGCACTGAGAAAAAGCACGTGCACYGAAAGGTCTAAGTCCTGGGAGCCACAACACAAGAAAAAAGGTCTTACTGCCTTCAACCCTGGCTTCAGTGCAGTCCTCCACTGGAAGAGCAGAGAGGAGCGGGGTTGGGGGGGCAGAAAGGATATAGCCTGAAACAGCAGCATCAGCCTAGGTAACCACAGAACAGAAGTATAGGGCAATGGAAACCACCAAACACTAGTGTAAGTGTTAATTAGTAAAGGAATTAATGTGCATGCTATAGAAAAATCTCAAATTTCAGTTCCTGGAACAAAGCATCTCAACATGCAGAGTTTTTATATAGCCACTTATATAGTCATAGGCTGTTACATAGTCATTAAAACAAATTCAAAATCACTGTCYTTGTAAATACTTTGAAAGCACCCACTGCAGTCCCAATCAAACGATCGTGGAGGATATAGTGAAAATCTCACATTGTTTCAATTACCGTGACATACAAATGGCAGCTCTGCCTGCAGCCAAGCTCACCCGTAGGGAAAAGGGAAGTGAGCAAAATTTCTCCTAGATCTATTTTTAATAGAGGGGAAAGGGAAGTTTCAAGCCAACCCACCCTCAACCTCACGCACTTGATGAATTTATCTTTGCCATGGAAATCAAATCAGGTAAAAGGCTTAAATTGAGGCAGTTGATGGGTTGGGTTTTTTTAATACTTAAAATTAAAAGCCTCATTCAGGCATCAAGATTCCTTCTCACCAATTACTACGCTWAAGTTTTGTTGAAATATGCGGACGGTGCTTGTCCCCAGGTGTACGATTAAGCCTCGTCTCAGTTGCTTTTTACTCTGCAGGTAAGAATCAGAACGGTTGCCCTCTGGTTACACTTCTTGCACTTTCTCCGCTATTGATCAGTGTCTTAATAAATCTCTCTTCTCAGACCAGGTCCGGGACAACCCCCATGCCAGCTGGCCTGTGCCGAGTTCTGCATTCGGACACAAGCAGGTCCCAGCTCCGCATTGCTCAGCTACAGCACGCTGAAACCTCAAACTTTAACCGACTTCTATCAAAAGTTAAAGTGCATAAAATTAGCACGATACACTGCAAGAATTAGCACGATTATTCTGTTTATTTTTACGCATCATAACCCTGTGTACATGCTAGCTGACGATTAAACAGAAGTCCCAACGGTAATACAGGGCCTTTAGAGATCAGCCTTTACTATTTTGACTGTGTTCCTTCAAACCAGAGATTTCCCCAATTCCTTTATAAGCAGCAAGGTGCTGACACTAAAGACAGCGTTCCCCGTACTTCCAAAACCTCTCCGCGATACTAGAAGGAAGTCYTGTGCCTCCAAAGGAAGCAAGGGGGATGCAGTGCCTACATTGCGACATCAGTGCTTACAGCTCCTCAAAATTTATACCAGTGCTCRCAAGGGAATGCTTTCCTCCACAACACACCTTCCTGCAGCTAAAGCTGTTTGTTATACATGGCACTTTTGCTGCCAAATCTCACTAAATAACAAGCACTGCTTTAGATAGAGAGATAAAACCTATCTCACCCTACACGTGGATCACAAAAATTTGATGTTTTGAAGACACAGAGGAAATTTTTTAAGGCATACGTAGTAGCAAGGAGGTTTTCTTCTCATGAAGAGTGAAGAGAATTAAGCATCTTCCAATGTATGCYTTTTAAGTCTGCCCCACCAGCACCCCATCATCTCCAGTGAATCCCTAAATAACATGGTTACCATTACCTAAAAATCTTGTACTTTGAAAAAATACATCACTCAAAACAGTAGCCACTGATTCACGTCCCACCAGCCTAGGTCGTTTCAGTACTCACACGAAGGGAGGCCAGAAGGCAAACACTAACAGCTCCTCTGAAGGTGCATCCTCAGCTTTATTCTATAAATCCAAACCAGCTCCTGTGACTAAGAAATCACCAAACTAATATGTCCCTGCTCCAGACACAAACTCTCTCTATTTGTGAAGCTGTTTGCAACACTCAAGATTTTACTGCTTACCTTATACAAAAAACACATTTTCCCAAGTGATGGCAGGTACCGGATTTGAACTGCACAATTTGTTCAGTTCATAGTTCAGCTATTAATTCTCTTCCTCCTCCCACCCAACTTTCCCAAGTCCAACATCTGCAAAGGCAACAACGTTGGGGGAAACTTTATCTGTCTTGTGTGATTCAGCACACAGGAAAATTAGTACAATGCTGCCTGTAAAGGCAGGCTTTCTCATGTTTGCCTCTAAATGAAAAAAATAAAGTGCCGAAAGTTCCCATCGTTGTCAAGGACAGAGTGATAAGCACGCTTGGGAAATAAGACTTTCCTTTGCCAACACTGACCAGACCCCTCCTTGAAAAACATCCTGGTGAACAGGCTGTAGCTAAATGAGAACAAATGCAACCAGGAATATTTTCTGTCATCATTTCAAAGCTCGAGGCRTTACACTTGGGATTATGTCTAGAGCCTCTCCTTTCTGAGCCACCTGCACAAGCCATTCCAGCGTCCAAGTAATCAGCAGGAGCCACTTCTGAACCAGAGAACTGGACTGTACAGCTTCAGAGAAACATTTTTCAATCGCTTTGCTTTTCTTGGTATCATGAGTTTTCAGGGGAGCAGACCACTTCGCTAAACCCAGGGGCCACCACTGAACAAGGAACCGTCCTTTGAGGTAACAAACAGGCAAGACCCAGGAGAAGCRGTGGTGAATTCATGCTGGGAGCGTGGAACAAGGTCTTCCCTTAAGCAGCCGTGCTGAGGCTGCAGCAGGGAGGAAATGCAGGGAGTTACCACCATCACCAGGGAAATCGGGAGCCAGGCAGAGAGCTGTGAAATACAGATGGAAAGGGAACAGCCCAGGAAAGCATGCTAAAAGCAGGTGGTACCACCTTGACTTCTATCAGGCTTTCAAACCCATCAACACCCTGCATGGAAACACATCCACCTACACTGCTGTGGCGATACTCAGGCTCAAAAGAGCTCTTGACCTTCATGTAAATTCTTGAACTTCTCCCCACTACAGAGCAAAAGGAAATACAACTGAAACACATACTTGATAAGGCTGAGCTGAAACCTAGTTAAGTTTTTTTAAGGCAGACGGAGAAGCTCCACAGCTAAGCAAGCAGCAAGAGCACTGAAAGTCTTGCCGTAGCTACTGAATATCACTTCTTCTGAGGGATAACCCACCTACAGCCCCCTTTTGCAGCTCAAGCTAGCAATTACATTTGGGTTGAACAGTTTTCTATTAGCTCCCATTTACCTGATAATGTAGGAAGCAAGCTAAAAAATAGACCAAAAAAAAAAAAAAGAAAAAAGAAAAAGAGAGAGAGAGAAAGCCAAAGGAGTGAGGTTTCCTCTTTTGCGAGGAAGGAGGTTGGAAAAGCAGGCTGAGTACTGAAAGACTGCCAATGACCTTACAAAGGACATTTCTGTAACACTGCGCTGCAAACCACATTTAAACCGTTAACTCAAATTTAGTCAAGATCTTCTTTCAGTGGAGCCGAATCTTGGAGCAGAAGTGAAAACCTACAGCATAAACCTAATGCTAAAGTGTTGGAGTAATTTAAGCGCAGCTAGAAGTAGATGTTTGAAGGCTGATCAACTGTTAGAGATGACACCAGATAGCATCTTCCAGATCAGTGAGGACGTGAAAACTGGTGTCACAGCCTCGCTCACCAAGCTCGTCCCGGGCACACACATTCGCCTGCCGTGGTCACACTGATCAGCCGGGCAGATACATCGGAGGACAAATTCCACGCATGGGATTTGTAAGTAAAGAAACTCCACAATGAGGAAATAGCAAAGTAAGCCACTGACAGCACAAAAAAGCAAAGCAAAACAAACAAACAAAAAAATAGACAAAAAGCCCAAGTAGGCTGGTGTGCTCCGAAACATTTGACTTTTTGTTAGAAAACAACCACAGCAGCGGTTTTTGATCTTAAGCAACTTGTGTTTTTTAACAGTGCAAGACAGCCAAGCTGCTACAGGGGCCCAGATCAGAAGAGGTGGCAGAAGCAGTCCCACAGAAAAAGTGGGAAAAACAGGAAACAGCACCTTTAGCGTAAATATGGAAAAACCTGGCCAATTTCAAAGTTAATTCCATCYACTACTCCCAGAAAAGAAAAAGTCTTTCCTGGAGAAAGTGTGAGCAAACTTAGGAAAAGCCCATTCTGGTTTTGTTTGTTTGTTTTAGAAAACAAATACCAAGCACATTTAAGACATTTTGGTCTCGTTTAATACTTTCATTAAACTTAGAACATTTTCTTAGCCCATAAAARCAAGTAAAACATCACTTAATCAGATCTGAATTCCACACTGCATCAGCTATCGCAGCCAGACATTTAAGGCTCCCAACTGCAGACAAACCTAAAGAATTTTACAAAATTGCTTGTTGAATTGCTTCATTGATTATAATGAGTTCAAGGCAYTATTAATGCCTGCAGTCAACTTGTACAGCATCAAGGATCAATATGAAGTCTTCAAGACTATTCATCGATGTGAGCACCTAAGTGTGGAACACCCCTTTCCAAAGGTTTATTGGAATGGAAACAGAAAATGAAAAGATGAAGCAACTGGCCTGAACATGGTATCTTAAGCAGTTTGTGTTTTTTTTTTTTTTGAATCACGCTGGGTTTAAGGATCCTAAATGGTACGTGAATGGCAGAGAAAGACAATCTCTATAATAGCTCTGAATTAAATATTTGCAGCATAACACACACTAGCATTGTTTTTTACTGCTACTGGACTCTGAGGTTCATCTATGTACATGTGTGGTTTTTCAGAAGGACCAGGCTAAAACTGACTACCATAGTGGAAAAATGAAAATAAAAAAATAYATATTTTAATCACATCTGTATATGTGTGTGTGCACGCATATATGTGTGTGTGTGTATATATATATTTAATATTATATATATACACTTTAATATATATAATCACATCTGACAATGGTTGGAAATCTAAAGCAAACTACAAAGAACACCAGCAGAAGATAGATGATGAAAAAAATTGGACAGAAAAATAGCTGTAAATAATTCTAGAAGTTTTTCAGAAAAAAAGCTCATGCTCTTTTTTCTTTGAAGACTTTGCTGCTGCAATGAAAATCAGAAACATGGTGTTTTGATTCATAAAAACACTGATGCCTTCTCTAAAAAGCTGGTTCTGCTTCTCTCCAGCCACGGCATGGATAATTTCAGAGCCTCCCGTGAGACGGGAATCTCACACATTACAGCCATAAGCCATCTCTCAGGGAAATGGAAATACATCATACTACATCTGGTCCCTGGCATTGAGGGCTCACAYGGGATGCGAAAAACAAACCCTGAGCTGAACCCAAACCAGGTGTTAGAGCCATCCACCATGTCCAATAGGATCCTTTTGTTTCCCTCTATTCCTCCTCCAACAGCCTGAAGCTTTAGACACTCCATTTACCTGTAGACCTGTCAAGCAAGTACAGCACAACGCAAAGGCGACAGATCCTACATCTTGACGAGCATCTGCCTCTTCCAGAGTCCCAGCTACGCTGACATTTCTAATGAACCTTCATATGGGTTTGAAGTCTGACGTTTCTGGCAGTTCCATCTTCCCTGTCAACTCAGCCATCAAGTCTTTCTACAGCTGGTCRAAGTTTTCCAAAGAAACAACTGGAAAATTATTTGACAGATGATAAAAACACTAAATCTCAGAGTGTTATTCATGCCTGGATCTTGAGTGGTTTTGCTTCCTGCATGATGGACTTTAAGGTTGAAATGCAACATTTTGATCAGCTTGAAGCAAATAACTGKGTTTCTTTCTGCAACTGAAATTCTCTGTTTTGGCAATAAATCAAGAAGTCCAAAAGTTTCCAGAGAGTGTAAATCCCACTTCCAGCCCACTCGGCCACTCCATTTCTCCTCCCCTTCCGACCTCGCTGCCAAAGGTGCTC
Organism: Rhea americana; assembly: GCF_003343005.1. Classification (NCBI taxonomy): domain Eukaryota; kingdom Metazoa; phylum Chordata; class Aves; order Rheiformes; family Rheidae; genus Rhea; species Rhea americana. The sequence continues at coordinate 550,344 of NW_028185461.1, forward strand.
AGCAGTCCCCAACCCTCCCCTGCTCTCACCAGCCAGATCTGCTCCACTCTAACACCACGCGACAACGTTGAAGACGACAGAGCTGCTGGATCACGAGATCATATTAGGAACACCAAATTAATACTGCATCTTGCTCTCTAGGGACTAAACAGCAATAAATTAGGCCAGAAGGCTTGAACGCTGCGCTTTTTAATCAAAAAGGTGTAACTTATGAGATTACAAGTCACCACGTGAAACGCTCCACGTGGACGAGGAAGCGGCGATCCTATTCGGCAGCTCGGGACTGCTGCTGCTGCTCTCGTTACCCATCTGCTTTGTATTACACACCACGGTGCCCTTGTAACTCCTGGAAACTTGTCACCGCGGTCCTCGGCCAGGCAGGGTCTGGCACGACACACGCCGGCGCGACACCCAGCAAGCGCCGCCGGGGCCACGAACCCAAGCGCTGGATCGCCGTGAACTTCCCCTGCCGCCTCTCCCCTCGCGCAGGAAGGACGAACCTCCGTCCCCGTGAAGTAAACCAGGCCCTCGCGCAGCCACAGCTCTGCTCCCCTACCTGACCGCGCGCTAATTGATTTTCTGTTTTATTTAAAACACGTAAAAAGCCTCATCTGGTTTTGGCAACTCCATCTTTTGAGTCATACTCATTCAGCCAGTGGAGTTTTAAAGAAAAAAAAAAAAGCCAAAAAAAGCCAAGTGGAAATGGCCACACGAAATACAGCACAGGCAAAGAGCAGTAAGTGCAATTTCTGGTCTCAGTTTAGCAGAACAGCACACTGACCAACCATTTCTTTCCAAAAGCTTAGCTTTTTTTTTTTTCTTTTTTTTTTTTTTTTTTTTTAAAAAAACTATTGTGGATTTAAGTTTACAGATCACTCAATGGTATTTATCGGCAAGTAATGCATCTCCACAGCATATCCCACTCTAAGTCACGGAACACTGCAATCAGCCTTAAGAAAAACATATAGAGAAATAAAATCTGTAATATTTTATGCTATGTAAAAAAATTACAATAAGGCTGGAATTTACTGGAGAGGCCAAGAAGGCTTTCCCAGTCTCCTTCAGGTCTCTGGTGCCTCAGGAGAAGAGCTAGATACCAAAGAAATGAATCATATATTGAATGCCAACCTCTATACATCCAAACCCTATAATTACATGCTAATAAGAAAGAAAGCATTGTTCAAAATGCCAGTGGTATGAAGTGAAGATTGCAGCTAATGTAAGTACATCAGAAACCTAAAGAACCTTAGCACGATGTGCCAGCTGCAATGTCAAGGCAGAGTGAAAAGAGAAAATAGAGTTAACATAAAGGCAGAGCAAAAGATTTTAATTTCTCTGCATCTCCCCTAACTATGCCCAGTTTTGGCTCTCTCTCAAATGTGCAATTCTACTTGCCACATGCAACGGTTTAGCAGAGTCACAGACTTCTCCCAGTTTAACGCCACATCTTAATATTCAAAATCACATTAGTGTTTACACTCATCCAAACTCCATGTTGTTCAATACACTGGGACAACATCATTCCCCACTGCGACAAGTTTTGCATTTCAAGTAGGACTGAGATTCCTCCCCTCATCTTCTGAACTCARCTGATGACATTTAATCTCTTCTTTGGCAGAACTTCATAAATGTTTTTTTTAAAAAAATACTAACTTTTCCAAGGAAGTAAACCAACTTGTTCCTCTTTGAATTCTGTTTTGCTTGTATTGCTCTTCAGCTCCTCTTGACTCACTCGGAGTCAAGTTTAGAGGAGCTCTTCTGGCCTCCTACCAGGAATGTGTTTTGTGATGTATAAGGCACAGGAAACAGTCTCAGGGCTACAGGGAGGCAGTAAGAGATGTCAGCTCCATTAATTCCCCTCCAACTCTGCTGTGATCCAGGTGACCCCAAAATGTGTTCTCCCTTCCCTGCCACCCCACCAGCAGAGGACAGCTTTGCTGAAGGAGGAGAGTGGCTCTGCCTGCTTGTCAACAACTTTCAGCTGGGTTGCAGATCAGGGCAGGAGCTTGCTGACTTTGTGTGTGTTCAGGAGGGCAGGCAGCAAAGGACAGCATTTCTTCCCTGCACAGCTGATCAACAGCCCAACCTGCAGCATGACCTGCTATCTACACTCAGGTTGATGCATTAGGCATCAGAGTAGAAGGCCCTGCATCTCCCAACATATAGAGTGGACTTCTGACAGCAATGAAGATGACACAGGCCATGCCAGCTTTATACTGAGGGTTCCTTGCAGAGGAACAACTTCTACAGAAGCTCCAGATTCCTTAGGTTTCTGATGGGTAGCAAAAATGCACAAATAAACTTTGAAGAATAAACTTCCAGAGCCTTATGACCTCCATCCTTTGGGGAATAAAGGGCAGCCCAAGCACCCAGCTCAAAAGGCCAAGGACCAGTGAATACTTTTGGCATAATCCTTTCCCATCAAATCACCAAATCCTCAGCATCTTTAAGGACAACAACTTACTTTTCCTTGTTGAAGCAAGAGAAAAACTACATTCTGCTATAGAAAAACCTTGCTCTAAAGGCTAACAGAATACATCCAAAACCACCATTTCCACCAGACATCCCCCTTCAAACGGCACCGAACAATACAGGAAAGTAGAGGTTCACTCATCCCAACCAAAATATTTAAGACTATACCCAAGTTTAACTTCGCTAAACCCCCAAGCAAAACGGAACATTTCAGCCTCTTCAAATTGGGTCCAAAGGCAGCAGATGGTCATCTGTAAATATATCGTGGTGACAAAGAACTGTCCAAGGCCATAAGCTGTAGAAATGTTCATCAGATTATTCAGAACTGAAGAGTAACACTAAAGAAAACAAACAGCAGTATCGATTCCAGGAAACACAGTTATTAACTAGAGTTGTTATTTTAAAAGCACACACTGAGAAGTTTTGCCTTCTCCAGCTGCTTATTTTTTTTTTTGTTCGAACAAAACCCATGGACATTAATTTTAGTTGTACTTAATTGAATAATTTCTCCGGGGAATAGTTCAGGGAGAGTTTTAAAGCAGCCTGTTTCCAAGAGCCATTACTAATTGGCATATACCACAGCATCAGTGTGCCAACCAAAATAGTACGCTTTAATGTTACTGGAACTACTTTCAACCCAGATGTGTTGAGAACTCTTAGTGATATAAGGCAGGCAATAACTGTATTTACATGATATAGTATTTGGAGTATCCTTTTCCAGTTATCTGGAAGGAGATAACAGACAGTCTCCTTCGCTAGAAGTATCTGAATGTAAAGACAGATCATTTGTTCCTCCTCCTTACTCCCAACACATTATCCTTCCTTTTTATTTGCCATGTTTAAACAGATCAGCATAGTTAACCAGTTATAAAATGGATATTAATATGTGGAAAAAGTATTGTGAGAATTATAAATGGTTGACTCAAATTTACAGCATTCACTGAAGGAAGCACTACTATATATCCATTGAACTCTGTTCAATATGGTTGCAAAAAACAAGAAAATAAAAACCAAATCAAAACACAACCCGCAGCATGATCTGGCCCATTATATTTGTAAGTATCTTATTTTTACTCAAATCAGAAGGCTCAGTGCTCTAACTATACAAAAGATAAAGACTTTTAGACCAAATGATCRAAAAGACCAGCAAGATCTTCAAGTTAGGGTTTTGTGAATACATCATTAAATTGATTTTCCACTTACTTTACTTTGAGAAGAAAGCAAGGAAATACTGTTAGTAGATAAAACAACAGTAATAAATTCTGCATCTCTCTAGGAAAGCCCAAAGCAGTAAAATATTGGAAACCTACTGATGTGCGTGTTACAAAGGGCTGCCAATCAAAACATCTTTCCTATGATGACAGGTTTGTTTTCTGTAATCTTGCAGCAGAAAATGAAACAATAGAAGCTAATTCAGATTTCACATTTGTTTGCCCTTTATCCCAAACCAACACATCATTTTTTAAATACTGCATTTAGAAGTTCTTCATAATATTTACCTCTGCTCTCTTTAGGTAGTGCCATTCTTTTCCCAAGCCCGCACACTGTACACTCTTGCAGTACTTCTCCATAGATATCAATACCTTTAATTACAAGCACACATCCGTGGCCATAATTGCATTAAGCTAGAAGGTATACCCATTCCTCATTAAACCACCACTCGGCTACTAAACACTGCAAGTTCAGGTTCCCAGTCCATTTCATGGAGCTTTCAGAAAAAAAATCATTTAAGTTATACTCAGCACAGCTGTTGTCACTTTAAGATCTACTAGACAATTACTATTTCCACACTTCTTAAATTGTGGACCTGTTGTAGTAAGGAAGTAATTGGAGAAAATCTACACATGGCAGCTTTAATAAATGTAGTCTTTGCAGATACCAGACCTTAGTCCCACTGGGGGAAAAAAARAARAAAAAAAAAAAAAACGCAGTGGGACGAAGTATCTAATTCACTTGGGTCAGAGCCATCTCAGCCTAGACATACACCTTTCCTCCATTAGAGAGATTGGATTCAAATCCATTTCACAGCCTCGCTGGGCTTGAGAAAGCAACTCTAACGCACCCAGGGAAGGTCTCGCTTTAAAGCTAGCGGGTTGCTCGCTGCGAGTTTACTCACACGAGGTGCTCCGCATAAATCTGCCGGAGAATTGCACGCCATCAGTCAGCCGAACAATACATCACAAGCGAAACGACCCCTCGGCTGGCCAGCGAGACGGAGCCGCGAGCTTCTCTTTGATTAACTCTAGCTGTGAATGATGTTAGCAGCACGCTGATGGATAACCCTTTGAGGCAGCCCTCTTCCTCGAGGACAAAGGCCCAGTCACTTGGGAGTTACTGCAGAAGTTTCCCAAGCACCTTGGAAAGAAACTCATTTCTCAAGACCTGCCTGGAGGACAGCCCTAGCTCTAACGCRATTTAAGCCAACGGTTATAAATGGCTGATGCCCTTTTGTTCCCAGGAGAAAATTATCAAATTGTTAGGCTTTGCCGTGAGTTAAGATAAACAGAATTATCCCATTACGATGTGACCGTTTTCAAGTAGAGAAGTAGATTTTCCAGATTGAGAAGCACTTCAAAAGCTTTAAATCATATGCAAGCAGAAGACCATTCAAATCCTGGAATTCCTGAGATGTCTAACAGGCTGTGCAGGATGTATAAAATTATTCCTACCCAAATTAAAGAAAATCCAATCCAAAATGCAGGACTGAAACATCCCTGAAGTGTTAACCATAACGCTATTTCCAACCAACTAGAATGTCCCACATTTTTCACATTAAAAAGGCTTAAAAGTTAGTGAAACACTTCATTGCTGCCATGGTTCCTACAAAYGAGAATTCTTAAACAACTGGAGACTAAGTACACTTGGTTTAGAAGCAGATTAGGGAAGACTGGAAAAAATGACCAGCAGTGTTCTATATAGCTAGAAACACCAAAAATATATTATACAGACTGYAATTTAAGGAGCAAGGAGGGAATACCATTCAATGTGCTGATGTGACACTGACTTTGGTGATTCAGGTTTAAGTAGTGCATTCCCTTCCTTCCAGTTTCATTCATTGTATGAGYTGGACATTGTCACATGCAGGTGGCCTACACACACACCAACCAGCRTGTCACATGCCAGAGGGTTTCTCAGCACGAAGGGTACAGTCACAGCAGGTGACAGAGAGAGTACCGTGGAGCTCATCCCCAGCAATGAACCCTCACCTTTCAAAAGCGTGGTGGGTAGAGGGTTTGTAAAAATGTTTATTATATGCTGCTGCAATGCAGAGACGTTTGTGATCAGGTCATCTTTCCTTCTCAGCACTTACCAGTCAATGTCAATGCATTCTGCTGTCTTACACAAGGAGATAAGGAGGGAGAGAAGTCACAGCTGCATCCAGTCACCTGTAACAGCACTTCTGTAAGTCCGACCAGACAACACTGTCCTCTGCTTTGGCCAGGTACAGAGGCCTGCAGTGAGACATCTGCACTTCACAGATTTGAGGAACATTCTTCCCATAGGCAGGCCACTCTAAACCCGGATTCCTCCTCCAAATGGGTGGACTCTTCATTAATGATCTCTGCAGAAACCCGAGATCATGCAGCAGCAGATGCAAAATGTAGTTTCTAAAATGCATTAATAAAATCCTGGCCCCGACCCTACTCATGGGAGGGCTTTTGATATCCTCAGATGGGACTAAGGTTTCACATAATTTTTCAAATAACCTAAATATATAACCCTAAGGAAGATGTACTTCAGTACTCCAATACTGAAGCGATCAAAAAGATCAAATAGTAACAGCRTGCTGTGAATACACCAGAGAAGATYGTTGGGCCAGGTGGAACTATTTTCTTCACCAATCTGTCCCTTAGCACCTAGGAAGAGACAGCAATTCACCAAAACCAGGCACACACGCAAAACAGCCAACACCCTCTGCTAACTGCTGAGCTTGTTTCTCCTAGCCAGCATGTATTGCCAGTCTGCTCTGCTATAGACCTCAAGAGTTAAAACTCTTTTAAAGTAACTCGGGCTCTCCTGAGCATTAGAAGACTTACACAATCCTGCTCAAGACATTTAGAAAAGAGGGAAACAGAGAACCACAGATTATCCAGCTGTGAAGTCTGCAAAACACAACTGCCCTTTTAATAGTCATTTGGGTTGGTAATAAGCCAACAGATCATCACATTATTCACCAGAAGAGCATCTTGCTGCGGACAGCTGCATGGCATTACCCTCTTGGATCTCAAACAAGGAGGAAAGCCACTTTAGAATTGGTCTATCAATCATGTGAGGAACTAGAAAACTTGCAAGTGCTTCATGGTCACAGTATTGAAGGCAGCTGATAAAGCTAAGGTCAACCCAGGCACCTGGGACTAATTTCCAGCTGACATACTTCATCAAGCTCTACTGGAGAAAATGCTAAATTGACTAAATTAGCAAGAGATACACATCATCTAACATCTTCAGTGCTAAGGAACACCAGAAATCAGATAAGCTGCAGTGAAAGTATTCTTCTGATACTTCCGAAATTATTTGCATGCTACCTTTTCAACCACTTTCATAGAAGCTTGAAGCAGACTAATAGCGAAGAAAAATATTTCTTGAATAGATAGCTCAAAAATGCTCCCTTCCAAGTTTGCAGCCATGGAAAACGCTCAGATTAGTCAGAAAAGTGGTTAAAACAACAAAAAGAGTGGAAGAAGAACTTCCACAGATAAGACGACCTCAAGTCTTTGAATCCCGGTTAGCCTTAGCTAATGATTTTCTTTCTTCCCACTTCCTTCCACCAAAAGTTGTGCCAACTTTCCACATGCCCTCCCAAGGATTTTCTGCAGATGTGGCTGAACACTTACTGTTTAGCGTGGCTCTGTGCCCGTGGATTTCTGCAGAGCAGGGAAAGACTGTTATACAGAGGGAGCCCATATACAGCTGCTCTGCTCCTATACAATTTTCTCCTTTTTACAGAGTCCATTTGTTGGAAAGACCAGAAGTGATTAATTGTCAAAAGCTGCACAAAGCCTAGAGTTTAGTGCTGCTAAATAACATGTCTATAAGACTCTTCAGAAGACCGTGGCTAAATACTTTTTTGATCTCGATGCATGAGTTCTAAATTCCAGGGTGACAAACTCCAGTGCAGGAAGGAAACCTTAAGCCTCCGCTTTATCAAGCTACATAAATACATGGTTTATCAAACTGAAGAGATTACTAGTGCTCATTGTACTTTTTGCAACTGTTTGCAGAAGCTTACTGTTTGATCACTCTCAAATGTATGAGAACAAGTCAGTACACTACCTTACTGCAGCCACAGCAAGAGTTTATATATCAAACAATATTTTCTCTAGCCAAACTACTGCGTCCTTCCCTCTCCCACCACCCCCGAAAGAACATGAACACATATAGGGGGAAAAAAAGCCTCCCAGTTATATGTTCATGTATTCATAAAGTCATTAAAATTATTCAATCTATGGCATCTCACTTTTGAGATTAAAAAAATGTATTGATACTAGAAAAAGAACTAAAAATTAGAAAAAACATACATAATTTCTGGCCATCTGTTAAGCCTATTCTTAGCATACTTATACTAATCATCTGCTGTTCTGTAACATGGTAAAAAGGCACAAATCTCTGACAAGAATAAACATCAACTGAATGTACAAAATATGTCTTGTCAACTTGCAATCTCTCTGGTCTACAGAGGCTTCCTAAATCTCATCAGAAGAGGCCATCAATTGGGTTATTACAGACTCCAAATTAAAAAACCCAACATGCTCTGTACTTTACAACCCTAGTTTTAATTAAGTAATAATGCAAAGCACTGCCATCTCTATCTCATAATATTTCTCAAAGCTACTGGAGAAACATATTATTAATATATTACAAGATCTACCCTTTTTAGCTTCACAAGTTAAGAGTTCAATTTTAAGACATCTGGTAGCACAGGCACCTCCTAATGTCTGATCCTTCCATATGGACTGGGACAAAGTTAGATGTTTTCATTTTTTTTTGGAAAGGACAATGAACATTCACTGCCTCATTTCCAATACAAACAATTCTGAAATCCAAAAGGATATTAACTGATAGATGCGTTGTATGAATCCTCATTAGCGCACAGGATCAGATTCAATGGTCTGGCTGAGACTATTATGTCTCACACTACAAAAAAAAATGTTTGGTCATTAAACACCTCTATTATAACCATTTCCAATTTAGTCACACTTTAGAGAACGCCTGTACTCTGGTCAGACCCTTCACCCCACAACGTGGATGATGGTGAGCAGCTGCTACAGTGGCCCTGCACCATCTGGGCCTTCCTCCATGCAGGAGACAAGGGTAATTCTATTTATGGTTCCCCTCATGAAATAGTGGAGGGGCCAATCTATTAAATCAGAATGGAAGGACCAGCATGAGCTATAAGCTTTATCAGTGAATATCCAGGAAATGACCTCATTTCCAAGTGAGCACTCGGTCGTCAATCCAACACTATAAAGCAGTGCTTATGTTTTAGCAGAAGCAGTACCACAACCATTATTTTACCTGCATGATCTGCTTGAAGATGCATAATTCGCTTATTTTGTGTTTTTAAAAAGCATTTGATACTTGCAGGAACAGGTGCAAATGTCAAAATTGTTACTGCAACTTGGCCAAAGATGACATACTTTGAAGTCTCCAGATTTTAAAGTTTAACCTCAYTACCTAACAGCAGTATTTCAAGACTTCAAATGTTAAGTTTTGGGCCCCAATCTTCATTTAAAAAAAAAAAAAAAAAAAAAAAGGAAAGAAAGAAAGAAAGAAAGAAAAAAAAGGAGAAAAAAAGAAAAACTCTTAAAACACATTTAATCCTTTGTTTTCTTTCTAAGGAGAAAGGTTTCACATCTGGACTGTCAACCTGCATTCCAAAGCATTAGCCTGGCAAATTAAAGCAGCTGAGTTGTAAATCTCCAAGAGGAGGCATGTCATGGAAACAGCAATTCAGCATTAACTACCAGCCCAGTCCAGCAAGGAACGCAAACATAAAAAGCCCAAACAATGCAGACAGTCCCAAGACAACTTAGAAAACGCTGCTTGCTGATAGAGCAAGCTAACCGAACAAACATTTGGCTAAACTGAGACTTGTAGCAGCATCTCTCTACCCAGCTTTTAATCTGAAGCAGTTGCACAAAACCTCAGAGTGAGTAACCACCAGTTACACAGTTGAATTCTGCAGATGGCCTTCTACACTTTTCTTCCCAGCTTCATGAGAAGACTGTAATTTTCAAATACGCCTTATGAGAGTTAAATGCTCAATCTCTAAGGAATTCCAAGACAGCCAAGGTCCTTATTCCCTCAGACTGCAGTCTGTAATAGCTCTTTTCTGGCGACGAGTATCGTTACACGAGCAGAAAGATAGACAAGCTCTGGAGAATGAAATTCTTCCAGCCAGATTTCAATGGAAATCCAAATGTTAGCAAAGCAGACACACAAGGGAATCAGCACCAGAAGGGTGTAGAATGGTAAAATTGATAAAAATAGAAAAATCATAATCTCCCTAGTGCCTCTGGATAACTACATGTTACTTAAGTGTCTCAGCTAATGCAATAAAAAAGTGTTAATGTAACATTTTTTGATCATTGCATCATTTATTTATTCAGATTTCAGATTTAAAAGTTTGCTGCTAAGAAGAATTCCATTTTTGCTATTAATTTTTCTTTCCTTTACAGGGAAAGCAGTTTTGGAAAAAACACAACTCCAGGCTTAATTCCGCTGTAGAGTAGCTTGGAAGAAAAAAACTGGCTGATCCACAGAAGATATCCAGGCAACAATAGTCTGGTTGGTTAACTCTTCTGTCAACACTCATTTCACAAAACACTCTACAGTCTAACTCAATTACTTCTTATACTTTCTACTAACGCATTTTATTAAATCTCTCTTCCTACCAGACATACAATGCAGAGCTTTGTGTGCTGGGCTCTTAAGATTATTTCATTCTTTCAGCTCTAGTTTCTTGACTGTGTCTCAATATTGATCTACTAAGCTACACCATGTACGAGTTCATCTCTTCACCTTGGTTGCTGAACACCTTGGCCAATTTCTCTTGCTTTTTCCAAAAACTAGGCAAACGCTTTTCATGGTCAAGTCAAAGCAGTCATGTTGTTTAATTAACAGCCCCACTGCACCACTCTGCTGCCACACAGGGTCTGCCAAAAAACTGCTCTTATCCTATAATGAACACAACTGTAACGTAGCCAGCTTGCTAACATATACAGTTACTAGAACTGCATCGAGCCTTCTCTGACTGACTCTTAAATGAAAAGCAAAAAAAGAAAAAAACTCCAAAAGTTTGCTCAAAACTAAGACAAATGATACCTGTGCCTTGATGTCCTAAGGAAAAATTAGAAGCAAGTGGTTATCTGTCAATAACACTGCTATTAGCACCCGAGGCTACCATAATGCTTTCCCCTGCTATTTCGTGATCACGTTATTCAATGAGTTTTCCCACTTCACTCCCCACCTCTTACTCTCCTCTGGTGTATCGCCTCAGTACGGTTCAGCTCCATGCTGCAGCTCTTCTGCGTCATCAGGCTAAACTGCACAAGTATCTATGTCCGATCACTCCCGAGGGCATCAAAAGCAAGAGGTCAGAGAGGAGAGATACCACAAGGTGCACGTGACTATGGCCTTGCCCTGCAGGTAATTCTCCTACGGCAACACTGCGTGCATCTCTTCCTCGGAAGACTTTGGAGGATTATACGGTGTCTCCTATCAACAAACCTTTCAACAAAAGACACTATTATAAGATTAAAACCCGGTTGAAGTAATTGCGTAAGGAAATTCCTTTTATTAGGTCTGTGGATCGCGTCTTATCAGGTTTCACGGCTCAGAGAGCAGATTCTGGCAGCGAGGCATGCTTAATAGCTCTTCCAGCTGCAGCAGGATATTTCTGCTCACCTGGTTTTTGTCACAGTGAAACAAGACACGCCACAATGTTCTGCGACAGATATTTTCATTCGAGTAACACGTTTCCCTTTCCTCGCTCAGTATCAAGTACTCAGCGTAATTAAACCAGCTAACACAACACCTTGCTGTCCGCCGCGTGTAGATAGCCCGCTCACTCCTTGCACCACTGATGAGCCGCAGCATGTTCCTACAGCACGAGGAAAAAAGCCAGAGAAGCCACTAGAAGACTATCTGCTCTGGTCTGCAAACCAGAAGGGGCTGTCTGACATTTCATCAGGGCAACTTCACAGCATTCCTTGAAACAAGGCGAAAAACGCTAAAATGTAGACAGAGGACAGTAATCAATAGGCAAAAAGAAAAGGGGTGGCCTGGCAAGCTARCATGTCAATCCTACTTCCTGACCTGAAACTTGACTGCCCAAATTGGTTCAGACAGCTTGATTTTCTACCTCAGGCTGTGATCGCTAGGCATCACTTCCCTCTCAAGGAGGCTTAAACAGATCACTGAAAACCCACCTGTCAAAGCTTCAGGTAACTCTCTTAGCAACATCTGAACGCCCAGCTCGCCTGCCGCGCATTCCTCCTAGTTCATATCCAACCCATTTTCAAATCTGCAGCTGAACAGAGCCTTTAACTCCCAAATTCCCCCTTTTCTCTCCTATTTTCTTCTCTTTCCATTGATAATAATTTCCAAACTCTGAAGGACTTGGAGATACTGCTTCCAAGGAAAGACAGGCAGAAAATATGCCATCTGCTAAACAGCATTGCTGCTACAGTTATAAATGTAATGGTAAAACGCAGAAGAGCACAACTTGAGCCAGGCAGAAAATGCTTCTTCCCACGGTGCTTCTGCAGGGTCCAGGAGAAGACTTCTTTGACAGTTACTCCACATAGGCACAAGAAATTCTTATTTGTTTTACTGTCCTCAGCAAACTTACAAGAGTCCAGTCTGGCTTCTTAGATGTCATTCTCACGTGCATGTGTGGAGTTCAGCTGTGTGAAATGCATTTTAAAGCTCGTCATTCTCTTGTTGTTCTTCTCTTACTGGAAGTTCCTCACGGCCATCCCAAACTATCTTCATCACCACAGCTGACTTTTTAAGAAGCCTGAGGGAACTACATATGTAACCTCATGGAAATCCAGTGGGACTTAGCTCTTAACTTCCTAACAGAGGAGGTAGGTAACATGTGGCCACATAAAAATCCTGGTGTCGATTCCACAGACGCTCCTACAGCCCTGCCAAACCTTTCTGGCCTTTTCTGGTACTAGTTTAGTGTTATGGCAGCTTGATATTCATGGTACTGGGTCAAATCAGCACCAGATCAGAACAAATATTGGTGATCACCATCACTGACATACTCTGCACGACAATATGCAAAGGTTAAGAGCTCAAGTCCCAAAGCATCATATATGCATCCACATGGAGCTGAATTCGCGCAAGCAGTRTTGATGAGACAGCAGGCAGCTGACTTCTATGCTTCAAGCTCACTAACATTAGCTTAGGGACCTCCATGTCATACAGCCCTAAGTTACTAGTTACATGCTCTTAGAGGCCTTTGAAACATTCTTCTTAAAGATTTTGAAGCTTTGGGTATTTTAAACAATGACCAAAATATCATACATACGCTAAGCATCTTTCTTGCTTCAAGTTTTCTYCATTCTGCTGGTCAAAGGAGATGATGAGTAAACTTGTGGATGTAGAGAGCCAATTAAAGCCTTGTATCACTGACTGAGTTAGCTCAGCACAAAAGCCAGTGTTCCCAGGAACATCTTCCTGCACAAAGAAATGGACTGATAGTATTACTCTTACCAGCATGTCATAACTCTAGAGTAAATGAAAATCAAACGGGAAAATGAGAGCACTCATTTTCTGATGTTTACTGGCTGAGGTACTGGCTTCAAGCAAAAAAACGTTACTTTCACAGCGCAGAGCACGCTGTTTTATAATGCAAGCTTTTGAAGTCCAGCAAGAAAAAAAAATAAATAAAGAGGGTTTTGTTGCTTTGTGTGGGGTTTTCCCCCCTTCCTTCTTTTTTGAATGATGTGATACAAACCAGCTTGATACACAAATTAGAGGTGATCTCATCAGTCCATTAGCCCAACTAAAGCAAGACCATCACTTGCAAGGGGATGTGCTGGCTAGATACTACTGATTGGCCTGTGAGTAGCATTAATATGGGGGTACAAATGCAGCCTTCATTACATAGGCGAAGCATGGCTCCCAGCTTTCAATCTGCTGCAAATAGTTTAGCTGTATTGAAAAGTGGGATTTTAGAGTAGTGTCTCACACTTAGCGCTCTACCATTTAGGCAGAGACTATGGCTAGTCCTGCCACCTCTCTTGATAGAAGGAAATGACCTACAAACATCATATGCATCACTGATTCACACAAAACAGATGCCTTGTACAGAGCGTCAGCCAATGAAAGAAGGGGAGGAAAAGCACTTGAAAATTCAGTAAGAGTAGTAAAATGTAGCGTAGAAGCTTTCGCCTTTGCCTTTCATTTCTCATAAACTAAAACTGGATCACATCTTTCCACTAAGTTCCTTTTGATTTCTTTGTTGTAGAACAAACAATGCTTGAAAGCTAGGAAAGTCTCATTTCTAAGATGTTTCTATTTTCAATCGAGCAGCAGAACTATTTATTTTCCTTGCTGGTGATGGAATTAAACAATTTGTCTTTGAAAACTCTTTAAGCCTTCACCCTGACAACCCTCCCCCATCTGCTTTTTAGATTATGGTACTTTGATTTTTTACCAGCTAAAGGTTTATGAACTGCTGTATAAACCCAATTACTCTCATAGTAAATTATTTAAAGCTTACATGTTATTCTTTAAATTTTTCCCCATGGAGTACTCTTGAGATTCTGAAAAGGAAAGACTCACTAGAGCACTGTGGAGTAAAAATGCCTCACACTGAAAATCATGGTGCTTTGAGAAATTCAGAATTCGAAAAAGTCAATGTACTTAAGAGAGGATGAGACACCCCCAGGAAACACTTTTTGGAGCAAGTCTTAAAGCTTGATTTCAGTGGAAGGGAGTTTTTTAAAAACACATTAGGTTTCATCCAAGGTAGTATTTGCTCTTTAGCTAGTCTCTGCCTCACTTTCTGATTGAAAATGGGGATAGAGGAAATCTTGCTGCACTCCCTTTCGATGTCATCAGCAGAAAACACATGATGGACAGTGTTTCATTTAAGAGGAAAGCTACCCTTCACGTTCTTTGTGGACACAGCTAAAAAAGACACAAAGAGGCACAGCATCCCAATAGCTAATAAAGCAGGCTGGAGTCCGAGGTGGAATAATGAGGGAGGCCACATGGAGCACCAGACAAAAAGAACAGAGTTGACTACTGCTTCTCCAAACGAGTAGAGATCYAGGGAAAAAAACAGGGGTGTCTGGCAATAATCACAATATAATGCTAGCAGGAGCTAGTTCACTTTCTGATCACCAGCTCTGGGGGCACATACTTCATGTATCCCATTACTTACTAYGTATGAGAGGCAGGAGAGCCAGTGTGGCCACTCCAACAGCAGCCCTGCTTACTGATCAATTCCTTATCCCTAGCCCAAATCCTTCACTCTCTGGGGCAACTCTTCTCCATTGAGGCTCCTGAATAAACACAAAGTCTCTCATTTTGTAGTCACAGTGTTTTAGCAAGACCACTGCTAGAAAGATGTTTGCTCGACAGTGGTGTGAGATGGTACTGTTGGGAGACTGCTAGCAAGGCACCTTTATCGTTTGCCTGTATTAAAAGCTAAGGAAACCAACATACTCAAACTATTAGATTCTTAGTTTTAGAACAGTGAATAATTGTTCGTGCAAATTCATAGTTATCACATGCAAACTGTTAAAGAAACTTATAGCAAGTCACAAGAGCGACCAGAAGCATACAAGACATGCCCCTCAACACCCAGACCAGAACACGCAACAGATATGCACTGAAATAYCCTACTATTAAATGGCAGGAGTACAGACCAGCTTGTCCTGTGCAGTTCTTTTCCCGGTATTTCTCTTGTTACTTATGCACTCAAGCACAAAAAGGCATGTTAGAGCAACATGACACTGAGCAATTTACTTGAGGTCTGGTTTGMATGTGTCCACAGTGTCAAAGTCTGACTAACATAATTAGAAGCCAATTTCCAGTGCCCTAGCCTAAGAGTTACTCTAATTTCTGCCACCAGTACATCGCAGCTAAGTAGTAGACAGGTGAAGCGATTTAGTTAGTTAGACTGATCAACTAAGGAGGAGCAGGCAACAGCACTCCTGCAAACATGGTACAGCTTAACCAAATTGATGCTTTCCTTCATAGATGGTTATTTCTCCAAAGCTTAACAGGACTAAATCCAGAGGTTTAGACCCATAGCCAAAGCAGTGCAAGAACATCAGAGAAAGCACGCAACTCGAACATAAAACGGACTATACCTCCAGTCTCAGAAAGATAAATAGTTTCTCAAGAGCTCCTTGCTGCGAGACTGGCCCCTGCTGTCAGACCAGCACTAACAGATGTAGTTTCAGGGCTTATGGGGGAGGTGGGGGGGACATTACCTGCCAAGACCACGGTGCTGAGTTCACCAGCTGCAGCTCATTTAGAGAAAGCCAGCACTCACTGCCAGGGCAATCAATCTGCACTTGTCTGCACACCTTCCATGCAGCCAAAGGAAAAGGCCAAGCAGTTCAGCTTGCCCTGCAGAGTTGTCTTTTGGAGGATGAGAAGCACTGCCTCCAAAAACACATCCTCCGTGCCTGTCTTTCATGGCAAGCAGGAAACAAGTCAAAGTCTTCAGCTTGCAAATGGAAAGCATATGAAGAGCAGGCAGAGGGGGAGTTACAGGTAAGAGGCAGGTCTCAGAACAGCAGCTGGGGCAGARCAATGAGCAGCAAGCCATGAAGATGCACACTGAGATGGTATCCTAAAGCCACAGCAGGGGCTCCCCGTTACCTCTGTGAGAATGGTTTACAGGAGAGCAAAGCTCCCTTTGCACCTTCTCTTACAGTACGATCTACTGAAAACGAGATGTGCTGCACCGCACCTTGCTTTTCCAGGGTGGTGTCTAGAGAAGGATAAGAGAAATAGCAGAAAGGTTTAAAAGACCTTGAGAGCACAAGAATACCCAAGAAAGCGCGGTCAGAACATACTGTGCTTTAGAGACACTGCATCCTCACACCAGCCACAGCTTCTCCTCCATGTCAGTGCCTCACCTACCACCTCCCGAAGCGCCAAGACCTAGCTCATCTGCGGTGAGGACACAGGCTCTTGTTGCTACTGTACAAGTAACAACTACTTTTATGATCTAARTTCTAGGGCTCCGGTGACAAAAATTCCAGTTCATCATTCCAGACATGGAATGATGCGTCTTCATACCCCTCTCCTCCTCCCTCCCCCCTTTTGAAGTATGTAGTACTTTGGTATACTTGGGCATTCAAGTTAAACAGATATTGCTGACTGGATCGCCTTCTGACTCCTAGAGTAGCTTTCTATAGGCCAAGGGCAGTGATGCTGATCTATAATATTGAGTTCACATTCCTTTAGGGCTAATGATTCTGATGTCTGCCTTCAAAATTTCTGCAGAATACTGTGTGTACTTATCATTTTTTTAGTAAAAACATGACATAGTATGTTTCCCAGAGCAGCTGTAGATCTTCTGCCAGGGCCCTGTGGAGAACCAGTTCTCTGCCTATGCTTGTTCCATTTAAATTCCAYTAATCTTGTATTGTCAGCAATACCGATTTCACAAGAGGTCAAATCTTGTGATTTGGCAGCTAAAATTGTCACTAGAGTCCTTGAAAATTTGTTCTAACAGAAACTATGCAGTAATCTTTTGGTATGGACCAACAGTTTCTCATCTCTTCGACTACTAGTCGAACGCTGACARTCTGCACAGTATAAGGGTTTTTTCTTTCTTTCTTAAATTTTAAGACTGAAAATAGCTATTGGTTACACTACTGTCAGAAATGCAGAATTCAGAGGATTTATCAGCCTCTCCAGTACTATCCGTAAAACACATGTGCCAGCAACATTCTGAAGATTCGCATTTATTCCTGCAGCTCCCAGGTTGGGCACAACCWTCTCTTGCCTTTTGTATACCACAAGCACATCAAACACTTCAGAGGTTTCTTCTAGTTTCAGGATCTTCTTCAGAAGTCCCCATCTTTAAGACTCTTCTCCCAACCTACCTTGTAGTCCTGGTATTCCTTCTCTTCTTCCTTTAGATTCTTCAGTCTAGCACGATATTTGCTATACAAACTTCTATATTATACAAATACTAGGATCTTGTGGACAAATATGTCTCTATAATTTCAAGAATCTGCAAAGACTAATTTTCATCCTCATGTATCAACTGACCCTCCTCTCAATTTACTCACAGGAGGTCTTGCCCTTGCCCCACTTCTCTCTGCATTACTAACAGGAAAAAATATATAAAACATATATACCCCCACACATCTATATGTATGTACACACACACACATATCTGTATGTATGTACATATAGAAGGACATATGTATATAGTAGGAAGTTTTAACAAGTCTCCACCATCAACATGCTAAGCCCATACCGCAGAGCAAACCTTTCTCTACAGTCCGGGACACAGTATTTCCTAGGAGCTTATTAGTAGGACTGAAAATAGCAATTCTCAGTTACAAAGCCAAGGCATTTATCAGCAGTAATTATTCAAAATAAATTAACAGATACAGTGGACTTGACAGCAAATAAACCAAGAAGAAAAAAGCCCTGAGTTTTCTGAAAAAGGAAGTAAAAAGCTTCCGAGCCTGTAACTTAGGAGCGATTTGAGAACTAGAACATCTGCAACAGTTTGTTTTACCCACCTAATAACCTGAACACCATACCGACCAGCCAGCCACGGCGGGCCAGACGCGTCTCACGAAAGGGCAAATCCTTCCGCTGCTGCGGCTCAGAAGCAGAGCGCCCGGCCACAGCACCACGCGCGCGTGCCGCAACGCCGGCGCACGCGAAACCCGCCGCAGACTGCAGGAGGACAACAGAAATACGAGGGTCACGAAGATGTTCTGCTCCCAGGCACACAACCAACCACCCCCCTCCCCAGCAGAAATATGCTTAAAATCCCCCCAAATATGAAGAATAAAGCAAGGAGAAATCCAAGTAATGGAAGTGTTAAAGAGATGGCAAATTCAGAGAGGATTCTCCCTCTCCCTCTACTTTATTTATTTATTTACTTATTTTTAAGAGCAAGAAAGTAATTATTTTATGCTGGATGTTTTAATATGCATTAGCATCCTGATCATCATCTATGAAAACACTGGGGAAAAGGTTAGACATTGCACGATAGCTCTACATTAAGAGGTAATGAAAAACAAGGAACACCCCACGCTGAGGACACACTAACGGCTCTTTCAAGTCAACACATACCTAATTCACTTCTTAAGACTAAGTTGCAAATTTTTATTCTGCTTTTACAGCACAAATAGCCACAAGAAAGCTATCAAAACCCCTTACTTGCCAACTCAGGCTTATTTGAGATGAAGGTCACTTCCTACTATCCCAGWCAAACTGCTTTAAATCCTTTAACAGACACAAATACAAAGAACGCTTTTATCGATTTTCTGATGAAAGACACAGGAGGAATGCAAAAATACAAAATATTTAGAAATGCACTGGGCTGGTATCAATGGGGTGCAACA
This sequence comes from Rhea americana, assembly GCF_003343005.1. Lineage (NCBI taxonomy): Eukaryota > Metazoa > Chordata > Aves > Rheiformes > Rheidae > Rhea > Rhea americana. The sequence goes on from NW_028185461.1 coordinate 569,390, forward strand.
GTTAATTTATTAAGACAGATTAATGCACCCACAAAACCTACAGCATTAAAGTAATTATGACCTTCCTAGATTGGCTGCCAATGTGATATAGGTCCAGAAGAAATTACCTCTTTCTACCGCGACAGAACAATAAATTGGCTTCCTTGAATACAGTGGTTAAAGAATCCAAGTTCCTGACCTTGAATGTTTTACTAGTAGTATGCTGTGCTGTAGGGAACAATCAGGATGACATTTGCTGAAATGTGTGGGATTTATGATATAATACGTTGCACATATGTGCCAAAAAAGAAARAGAAAGAAACTCTTAAATTCAACCAAATCAAGATTAATTAGCTATTTAAATAGCTAAGAGAACACAGTGCAATACAGGTGGTACAACAAACCATCCTGCTTTTTGTAGATTATTTCCGAGGTCAYGCTGTACATGTATCTTCTATCACACTCTCACTGGGAAAAGTAAAAATTGCCGCTCCTTTGCAAACTCTGCTCTTTGTAAACCTGCAGGTTCGCACTTCTATAAACAAACGTTGCACAGGCTTTTTATAGAAAGTCCCACTGAGCCCATGGGAAAAGCCTGTATTGTCTGGCTTTGATCATGAAGACAGTCTGAAAATTAACTCTGGTGTTTTTTACAGCGAGCCTTGTGCGGAGGGCGAGCCGCGCTGCACRCAGCCGCCTCTCCCCCAGCAGTCGGGTTCCCTTTAACTTTTCCCCTTCCCTCCAGCCCCGTGGCTTTTTGGTTATTGCTGCTAATTGCGATTACAGGTGTTCAGAAACCAAGAGCTTGACGGATGCCTCATACCTCAGATGCCATCGCCATCGCCTAGTGCTTTTCTGCAGGCTGCGTCTCTTCAGCCGCAAGGAGCAGGCTTGAGAATCACAAAGCAAACAGTCTTCTGAAAACACACCCAGGGAGAAATCACAGCAGCCTATTCCCCCCCCACACACACACACACTGCCCCAGGAATGTGAACAAGTTGTTAATACCCTGCAATCTGCTCAGTTTCCCTCTTAATCCTCACCTTACCCTTGCCTCTCCTTGCAGGAGATCACATCGACRTGCCACCGGCCGCCGAACAACGCAGCAAAGAGCCAACGTTACTGCGAGCCCGAGGTGGAACGACTCGATAYCCAGCAGGTACCAGGACCAATTTGTACCAGGAGCCGGTACGTCCTCCTCTAGCAGGGGTAACCACTTGAAGTGAGCTGACACCCAGGGACACCAAACATCCTTGCGAAGCTACGGTYAGCTAGCAAAAGCTCGGGTGCAAAGGCAGCGTTTCTCTTTCCACGCGGTGGCAAAGCGAGGCACGTGCATCTCCCCTCCTCGTGCTCAGATTTAAACTACGACACATTTACGTGGCTTTTAATGTCACGGGCACCTGTCTGCTGTGCTTACGGGACCACGGAGCAGGAAACGAAGTGTTGCAACTTTGGCCTCGGTCCACGTTAACCCGCAACCTTGAAATCTGAACCTCGCTCCTCCTTTCAGGTGTCTCTGCTCTAAGTTCATTTTCCGCAACATAGTAAACTATTCATTAAGTTTATTGGTCCTGCTTTGTTTTGCTAACACGTGAATTTCCAGCCGACCACAGTTTCCCAGCGTTTACGCAGTTACATTCAAATATATTTCCAGTGCTGACAGCAGCATCTCCCTAGGGCTCACATACCCTTTGGTTTGCTATACACAGCCCAACAGCAGCATCCAAGAAAACTAATTATCAACCAATTTATTCATTTATTTCGCAGCTATGTTTGCCTTAGGATCTTTTTGTTAGGTTTGTATTCCATCCTGGAAAAACTCAGGTTATTTACAGATAAAATAATTTACATGAAAATAATTACAGAGCAGATTTAGTTTTTGGAGAGGAAAGGAAGACCACCAGCTGATGCAGGACCACTCGGGTACCAAATCAGTAAAATCTGAATAAGAGAAAGKCACTCCAGTTCAAGCTTTCAGAAGTCTCCTTTAATACTTAACTCTATTCATTCAACTGTTTACAGGATATTTGAGCTATTTGTTAGAGACTCAACATCTTCCACTACTTAACTGAAGAGTAGAAAAACTGCCTAATCCACTTTTGTGGGTACCAAAGGAGCATCCTGAGCAAACYAGGATTTGATTTATACAGGAAAACAGTTGCTTAACAAAAGCCTTCCACATGAACCCACTTATCCCAGCTAAGATACTTTTTGCATCGGCAAAATTAGCATGGAAAAGCTTTAAATTCTCACCTAAACTTATTTCTGTAAAGGCCCTCCTGCTTAGGTAAACGGGAAAGCAACGCAGGTAAACCAAATCCAACTCCAGGAACGTCATCCTGACTATTTTCAAAAAGATAAATATTGAAACACGTTGTGATTTCTTTTAAATTTGCAAGAACGGCAGCCTCTAAAACCAAAAAGTGACTGAGAATTCCCTATTACTCAACACGATCGTTGAGCAGCGCGTAAGGATAACACCACCACGGTGGTATCTGTACACTGGGATGATAATGTTTTTACTCTCTCAGAATTGATAGACACATTAATTGCAGACAGCTGCAAGGAAAAATATCCTAACGACATGATTCATTAGTTTTCATAGATAATTACATCTGCTCATGGCCTCACAGTGAATCATTCATTTAGGGAATTTTGGGGGTATTAAATTTAAATGGAGTAATCAGATTTGTTAATCTGCGGGACAAGGCAAACCAAACAACATTTTACTCAAAGAATTGTTTATGCTTTCAACTTTGACATTAATTCAGCAGCGGGAAAAAACCAGCAGTATAACGAATGCTCGGGTAGGTTCACAATTATTAATGTCAATCGCCTTCGCTCCCCCAGTGCTTGCACCGAGACAGCACAAATTTCTTCAAGGCTGCTTGAACTGCACATTTTTTTCCAGGATGCACCTTTACGCATTAGACAATCCAGGGGCTTTTTTTTTTGTTTGTTTGCTTTTAATAGAATTAGAGTGTTAAACAGACCTATTTTTGCCATTTAATAGACTCAGGTATGACTTTTTCACTGCTGTTGTATTGCAAGTTTCAAAAATTAAGTTTTATATCCGATGTAGCTGGTTTGGTTACTGTGAAGTGGCAGTATGTCTTCCTACATAGAAACCCAAGGCTGGAAAAAAAAATCCCTCGCAGATCCAGTCCACTCCCCCTCTTCTCAAGTCACTTAATTCTTTAATAAACTGAACTCCTCCTTAAAAACAGGTAATTTTTGCCCATATCTTCTCCTGGAAGCTATTCCAGAATTTCCGTTAAAAAAAAAAGAAAAGGAAAAAAAGATCTTTTTTTCTAGTCTGTATAAATTATGGTCCCATTTTTTCTTGAACTGATATTGCTTTCCAGCGTCAACAGTTCTTTTCTATCTCTGATATTCTACTGCCAAAACACTAACAAAAAGCAAACCCCATCTCTATCAGGCCACTTTTAGCCAAACTATATAACCAAAATATTAGATTCTCCTTTCCTCTATAAGTTATTGTCCTCCATAACTCTGCAGTTCTTTTCTATGCCTATTTCTCCTCAAATCCATCCTCCCTGAAAAAAACAAAAACAAAACAAAAAAAAAATAATAATTCTACTTAAGAGAATTTTTGCCCCACAGCTGTATCCAGCTATACTGACTCCAAGGCAAAGATTGTATTTTGATTCAATCCACAAATTTCCATAAATCGCATTCAAAATGTTACCGCTGCAGTAAGGCCRCATCCATCACACGCGGAGGGTGTCTCAGCCTGATGCTGAACTGGTACCAGTCACTTCACAGCTTGCAATTCCCTACTCATCAGTTGAGCAGTAGTAACCAACCTTGTAACCTGCTCCCCTTGGGGAATAAAACACACTGATGAATATTCAGTCATATTTCAGTCACAAGCACGGGATACAGTTGATTATCGCAGCACAGCTGACACAGGAGGGGTTCATCCTAACTCGCAAACGCATTTTAGACACTCTGCAATCGCTTAATGATCTGAACCGCATTGAAAAAAATGCAAAGGGTAAGGCGAAAGGTATCCAGCAATTTAATGTTGTATCAGAGAATCCCACAGCCTTTTCACAACCTYGATTCCATAAAGCTTTGGGAAAAGAGCAGGTAAGCTAAGACGTGGAAATATTTTTTTTTCTTTTTTCCTTTGGTCAAGGAACAAAGAAGAAACATACAGTGCCATGCCCAAAGCCACTCAGCGAGTCCTTGGGCAAGACAAGGATAAACGGCATGAATCCCAACGCACCCGCTAGACCACAGCTACTCAATAGCAGCCAAACACAGATGTTTTTCTAAGGTGTATAGAAGGGAGCAATTTTGCTACCACAGCTTGGATTTCTCTAAATCCACACGGTAATACTGAGAATCAGAAATTAACATGCAATTTGATATCTCCTGCTTTTATAAAGCTGCACCTACGCAGTCATATTTTTCCTCGCTGAGGTTTGGGGAGCAAGRGGTTGCTCCATGGAACCTGGAACAAATTAATATTTCCCCGAGAATTATTTTGTTAAGGGAAAGAACCAGCAGAAGTTTAAAAGGTAAGCCAACATCTTCTATTTTCTTTTAGTTAAGCATCTGACAACACATAGTATATTTTATTCAGAACCGAGGCCCAAACACTGGACCATAGTAGGCTCCTCTTTAAGGCACGCACTTTTACTGGAAAGCATCCCAGATGCTGCAATAAAGTCCCAATTTTTGCAATACTTASAAGCTTAACGCCCATGTCACATCCGTGACTTCGAGAAAGACCTTTCCCAAAGAACGCCATTTAAGGTCTCCACTCACCTCTCCCRAAAACACGACGCTCGTTTGTAGCTAGTGCAGCACCACTTGTTTGTGTAACTGGAGAAGTGTCAGGCCCTTTCTCCCAGTGATTTAAGCTCCTCCAGTGTTAGAAGTAAAACAAAAGAACAAAGATGCTAAAGTATTAATCATCTTGCCCGGCATCCACTGGGAGTAACAGCAGGAATGCAGCACTTTGTGGTCTGCTGGCCTCACTTCCAGGTTACTGCCTGTTCGGCACGCCGAGACTCCCTTTCCTGTGCACATGGAGAGGAGTTGGGAAAGAATGTACCTCAACAGCTCTCCTCAACTAGCCAGAGGTCAGACTTCCCCCAGCAGAAGCCCTATGACAAGGCATCGCTTACTGTTTGGCGTTGCTAACACGCTCGGCGCCGTACAACTGAACGGGCCTACCCTTGCGCTGGAGCTCCAGAGATGCACTGGCAATTCGAGAAGAGTGCATGGGCACGTGCAAATGTTTTCATCTTGCAACAAATTCAACAGCTTCAGACCATCACGAGCATCAAATCCAGAAAGCCAGAGCTGTTTGCTAAGAAGGGTTTTAGTTACTAAGTGCAGAAATCCACATAAGAGATTTTTGGTAGTGTTTGGTTATCAAGTCCCTGCACATCATGATCTATCAAAATATTGAGGAAGGAACTTGTTTCCAATGAAAAGGAAGATACCAACTTCCTTCTTGCTTACTGAGAAGAAGTACAAATTAAAACAGAAGCTAAGGGGGGGGGAGGGGAAGGCAACCTGCCCACTTCCCCCCTTCAGTCCCGTGGATAAGGACCCACCAGGGCACTGACTCCAGTAGGAACCATCCCACCTCTTAGGGCAGAAGGGGCTCAGATAACACCTGCAGGAAAGCTGCAGGCGAAAACTGGCCTATGTCCTGGGGAGGAGGGTTAAATTTCTTTCTCAGCCTCTGCTATAAGGAACCTGGGTTGTTCTGAGCGCAGCACACTGTGTCCAGGCAGCCGCCTGGCCTGCGCTCTGCCGGCAATGCGTTCGTTTGTGCGGCCACTCTAACAGTCTCGCAGCGCATGGTGCACTGGCCTCTTCGGAAGAATGGTCATTTTGGATGGCCCAAGCCTTTTAGTTTCATAAAAGGAGCTAAAATTGTCCTGCCTCCTGCGAGGCAGCAAAACTTCCACAAAACACGGAAAAAAGTCATAAGAAACAATGTAATAATAACACCCTATGCTGTGCAAACTACGGGCCAAATTCTATCCTTGCTTATCTGAGCATGGAAAGGCCGTGCCATATACCAGACCCGTTTTAGAAAAGCCATTCCAAGAAAACACAAGCACAACCACGCATGATGCAAAATGTCCCCTTCCAAAAGGGGCAGAAAACTACTACACATCTGTTGGTCGAGGACGCTTTCCCCCACTCCTCAGCTGAGCCCTACGAACTGAGAGCGGTTTATACGACAGAAGACGTCAATGCAGAACATCAGCCCTTTCCCTGTTTAGTTTATAGCATTTTAGCGCTGAAGAATAATTCAGCAGTGACAGTCTGGTAAGACAGACAGAGACAGCCGGAGAAAGGAAACCCCGTACCCTGCACGGAACTGTTTTGGGAAATGACAGAATCAAGTTAACACACTCACCCGCTGGGCGAGCGGAGCCACCGCCGAAGCGCTAGCGAGAGCCACGAGCATTACAGTGATGCAAAACCTTTGGCTCAGCGCCCTGCAAATCAGCTGCATCACCGTGATGGGGGAGAAGACCCAACAGACAGGTACCAGCTCCCAGGGCAAGACATGAGCAGAGAGACTACTTGGCCCCGAGCAGCTGGATGTGCTCGACCTCCTGCGGCTTTTTTGCCACGCAGCACTGGGGTTAGGAAGAACATTTCCATCTCCTCCTCTGCCCCCTAGACAGCAAGCTTTTTAAACTGTTCGTTAATTACTTTAACAAGAAGTCGGGGCAGGGGGAACACATTCCTCTGAAGTAGCATCACTGCCAGTCACAGGACCATCAAACCTGTAGTCACTTGGTGACCCCATGTGCAAAAAGCACCTTCGAAACAACAAACAGAAATTATTTCAGGCAATATTAAAAGCAAAAAAAAGAAAAGCAGTGGCTTTTTTTTTTATAAGAGATAAAATATACCGTTTGATTTCTAACTCTCCTCTTTAAATAGTTTATTCTATGCTTCTCTCCCACATGGAAAGGATGAAGAATTATTGGGGAGGGTAGTGGGTCAGGACAGTTTAAGTGTGCATGAAACGGCTGTTCGCTCTCGGAATACCATTTGTGCTCTAGTGAGATTGCCACAAAACCATGACACTGCTCATTTATCCAATAAAATTTCATGAATTCCAGCTGGAGACTCCTTTTTTTCTTCCTCTAGGGCCAAAGGGATACGTACAGATATTTTTCATGTTTAGGATGTGGGGAAAGACACACAGAACATTCAACTATATTAAATTGTTGGTTTTCCCTTCCCCTACTCCTCCCTCCCCCGCCTTTTTTTTCCAGAAGGCAAAGGGGGGCTTCAAATCCCTAAAACATATTAAAAAGTAGACTGCATATGAATAGCAACAGCTAGCACCGAATTCATTTCTCCCTCTGACTCTCATTTGCCACATAAAAGTTACTATGCACTCACAGCAGATCTACTCCTAACTCCTTTAGCTGGCATTAAGGAAAGATTTAGTCTGGGAGCACGGGAACAAGACCATCCACGCCACCGCGGGAAGAAACAGGAAAGGAGGCTCATACAACACAGCGGCTACGACACTTGCGACAGCTTCAGGCCGTCTGCGTTAGCAGCTAATCAGCTTGCAGCTTCAAGCAGAAAGAAGAGAAGCAGCATCTGGCAGCCACTGCCAGCAGTGGTGCCTCTTCCKAATTCACCTAGGAACTTCGGAGCACATCTAAATTTGAAAATTGCAGTGGTTCTTACCAGCGCTTTGATCCAGAAGCACCAGGAATTTCAGCGGAATAGCCATTAATACCACCAGTCATCACGGGTGGTTGAGCAGGACTACTACTTTTCCGTACTGGAAATTTATTTTCATATAAGAGCTATTAGCAAAAACTTTGGGAAAGTTTCCCCCCTTTCAAAAAACAAAGCCCTCGCTAAAGTTAACAGTGCCAGTCAGCTTACGAAATGTTTTTATACCACAACTGTAGAACAGTTTTTCTGCTGCAGTTGTTTTTCGGTGATATCATTACACTCAGATGAATTTAGGCTGAGGATCTCCACCGCTTTTAATGGCCCATTCTCTCCTTAATTCTCGTTAAGACTGTTTTTCCCCTTCAGACTTCTTTAAACATTGCATTGGGAGACTTGTTTAAAATATATTCCTTATAAAGGCTCCTGGCAACTCTGAAATGAAAGCATTTCTTAATCTTCCTACAAACTTCACAGGACGAACTGTTCAGCGGTCACAATTTAAGAGCGTGAAAAATGTTACCGAGTTGGATGAGAAGCCAGGCCACAAAACTCCAAGTCTAGCACCAATCCCCTTCATCTTCCCTTCAAATAAAAAGGTCTACTGACATGCTCTTCCGGATACCCCAAACGTCACCAGGTCCTACAGAACAGCTGAGTAGCTTGCTTCAAACAAAACAATCTAAATATTTACTAATTAATAAGCAAGGTCCTCTTCACCAAGTGAATGCTGTTCCTAAGGGTYTACTGGGACTCTCACAGTAGAACATAAAGCTGTTTTGGGGCATTTTGGGCATGAAACTTTATTTTATATCGTTACAGAGATGATAGTTGTAGCTGACTCGCAGTTAWGGTCAAGTTCACTCTTGCATTTTGCCTTTGTAGATAAGAAAAATAGTGACCATTCTGCAATTCAGCCAAATACACTTTCATTCAAATGTATAAAGAGGAAGATCAAAAACAGACATAATCCCCTTTAGAAAATACTGACATGTTGGGCAAAACTCCTCCACATACCCTCTACATGATCTAAATCAGCTGGTAACCAAAAAAGTAGAAAACAGCTTAAAGAAGACTCAAGASTGGCATGTGCCCTATTTAAAAAGGAGGTTTTCCCCTAAGTATTCATTTTCCTTCACCATTATTCACAAAAAACCTGAAAGCTTCTCTTTCAGCAGAGACTKAGGAGCAATTATCACTTTCAGAGTTTTTTTTTAAAAAAAAAGAGAGAGCGAGAGATACAGGTATTGCAGACAACTGACAGTTGTCACCACWCTGCCTGTAGTCTGCATACCACCGAGAACAACAGAACCCAGGAGGAGCTGAGAATTTCTTCACTGAGGTTGAGCGATGACTTAAACCCTACTGAAAACAGCAGATTCGGATAGCGACTTTGAGAAAGGCTAATTTGAACTCCTCACAGACTGGCACAATTTTTCATATAAGAAAAAGCTATTTTGAGGAGACCTATCACCCTTGAAAATTTTGTTTAAAATACTATCATCTCCTCTGTGACTACTCAACAGAAAGTAAAGAGCAAGAAATTTGCCTTTTGTTTGTAATAAGACAATTGGATTTCTTTCAGATCAGCTTTAACCATTACACTTCCAATTCATTCTTGCTTTTGAGAAGTGCAATATTAATAAATTGCATTTAATAATAACTGTGCATTAAAAAAAAAAAAAAAACAAAACAGACACACCCTTCCAACATGAACTCCAGTTGGGACAGACCTGATTAGAAAAGATACAAATAAAACCCAGAATCTACTGTATGTTAAAGCGTTCTCTTACTCTAGGAAATGAAACAAAAATATGTCCCTGAACCCTGGAACAGGTCAAGTGCAAAAATGGACTAAAATATCCTGGCTTCCTTCCTCCAGCACCTTACCTGGAAGATAAAGTTTTCATCATCAAGGGCTAAGAACTAGCATCTATCCCATGACCCAGAAGAAATCAATCTCTCTCATCTGCTTTCTGGTTTTGAAAACAGTCTTGCAATGAGAATCTGCAGCATTATAAAAAGTGATCATCAAATTCTCTGAGCCTGCTTATGGTTCTGCCAAATAGCAAAGGTGTGAAGCTACCAGGATTCAAAGTTCACTTGCTCTTCAGGCTCCAGAAGCAACAATGAGACACTTAAGATTTGCACACTTTAACTACTACCACCGTGGCCAAAGAGTCATACTAGAAATAGTATGCAAAAAAAAAAAAAAAAAAAAAAAAAAAAAAAAAAAAAAAAAAAAAAAAAAAAGTAAAAAAATGAGAATAAAAAAATCCACAAAATGAGGTGGGAAAGAAGCTCAAACTGCCAGGATTCCTTCTAGCCTTATCAATCACGTTGTTAGGAAAATACAAAGAAGGAAGATGCAACATGAAGTAGCCCTTTCTGCAGAAAACTGGCTGGAGACACTAGAAAGCAGGCTCAAAGGTAGCACCTGCAAACAAGAGCAGCCTAGCACGCTTCCAGCTATGCTTTGCTGCAATCAGTTAAGGAATCTATGTGCCACACAAGTGGCTCCTGGGCCCAGAAAGAAAGCTTATTTTCTGTTGGGAGCACCCCAGAGGCAAAGTACGCCTGACAGGTCGAGACGTGCTGTGCTAGGAAAAATCCCCACGAGCTTCTCTTTGGCACCTGCCAAAACTCATGAAACTACAAAAGACCAAACAGATGTTACCTTACAGCTGCCCATTGCACTTTACCCTTCTGCATCCATGCCACATCAGCAGACTTGAACTGCAACAAATAGACGGGGACCAAAGATCTTCCAACTGCTTTGCCTGCTCTAAAGGGAAGCAATACTGAACTCAATATGGAAATGTAACTATCAGGCTAAATCTGCAGTCTCTAGCTCTAATCTAGCACAAGAAAATTGTGAAAACAAGTTTTGGTAACTGGAGAACAGTGAGGAGTAGGGATTGTACTGGTCTCCAGAATGACAGTGAACTTGGTAAGAACGTCGGCTACTACAGCCATTTCAGCTGACACAAAACCCAAAAGTGAAGACACTCTCCTCTCAGAGGTCTTCCACCTCCTTTATACTCAGCATCACTGAATATCAAACCTCCCATCTTTAAAAGTAAACACTAATGAATTTGGATGAAGACACAGACCTTTAACAAAAAGAAGAAATACACTGATTGCACATGCATTCAGTGCAATCAGCTGGTTCAGACCTTCCCCTAGAAAAGCTGAGTGCTCTCCAACTATGAAAGCAACCTCTCCTTGATTGAAAACACACCACTCACGTTACCTATACAAAAAAAAAAAAAAAAAATCTCTTATAGTTCCTATTCTATTAAAGCGTCAATTGGAATTTTCAGGAAGAAGTGAAATCACAACAATTTAACTAGTGCACAGGACTATACTTAAGCTAAACAGACTCTATGCAAGTTTAAGTATTGCTATAATTACCTAGGAATGGTGAAGTACCATAAAGCAGAAGAAACTCAACTAGCCTATCATTGACCCCAGTTGCCACACAGACATGTCAGAACCAGCAAATGCATAATCCAACCCAACCTTTCACAAGGTCTTTGGTTGTTAGCCCATGAACCTGTACCACGCTACAAGTCTTCTCTGACTACCAGCAGGCTGGTGTTCTGAGGCAGCTTAGACTCAGTAATAATTTCCAACTGAAAATACTTATTCATAATGGGAAACTAATGCATAAAAAGTAGTCTATGTCATAAGCTCGGCCAGAAGGAAGCTTTCCTCCCAGTTTATCTGATTTTCTATTCATTTAAAATATCATGTTTCGGAAGGCCACTTTASAGTTCAATTCACACTGCTAATTTTCCTTGGCAAAAACCCACGTTATCTACAAACATTGGTTGAAAACCCAATTACAGTAAAATGATACCCACACCCTGTAGCATAGCAACTGGATAACACAGGGATATGGAAAATGTTGATATTCCAAAATAACAGTAGGTAACAGAGCTACTTAATAATCCTAAATAGAGCTACATCAGCAAGATGTCCAGGTGCGATGCAAGAATTCAAAAGACGGGGGACAACAAAATTAAGTTGCGCCAACTCCAGTACGCCAGCTTGCTTGGCACACCGTCCCCCAGCCTGGAACACTCCCCCCCTTCGATGCTGCCTTTGCTCAAGAGCTCATACTYGCTGAACGCTGTAGTACCAAGAGACATCAGTAAAAGCCACGAGAGAGGCTCTCTACCATAGTGCTTCAAAGGAGGCTTCAGAGTCTGAGTGGATTTTTCCCAAAAACTGAGAAGCATCTCGGGTGCTACCATAAATCCCTGCCAGCACAAAGATACTAGACTACGACAGTATAAGAGCAATAGGGAGAGTTTCAATACAGTAAGATATCTCATTCCCACGTTTCTTCCAGGAATCACCCCTTTTTTACTATGATTATCTCACACACACAAAAATTAAGCCTACAGCAAAAATAAAACAGGAAGAAAAAAAAATCCTCCCTTCCCTCCAAAAATAAGACTTTATGTTCTGCAGTCTTTACAAAAGGGTACATGAGATGCCAATCACCTCTCTCCAGTGCTGCTAGGGCACATGACAAATATATGCATTTTCAATCAAGTACTAACAAAGATTTGGCTCTGTAAATGATAGTTGATTGTCCTGTGTTGTTATTCTCTCCAGCTTCATTAATGGCATTATAAATATAAAAGATCAAGAGAGTCAGATAGAAATAAAACATCTTCTGTTTTTATACCAAGCATCCTCTTATTTTTATGTCGGTTTTGCGCAAAATAGACCAAAAACCAGCCTTCCAAAATCTTTGGCAGCACTTGAAACCAATATTCTTTCAGAGGTTTCTGATAATACCAAAGTGATATTTATGTAGCGTGTTTAGCTGAGCCGCTGCAGGGAACCCTGGAGGCCCTGGTCCTCAGACCAATCCCGCAGGCACTCTGCTGCAGAACTGGGAACCCTGCAGCCTCCCTGTCCCAGGGCCAAATCCATCTCAGGAACAGATAAAGGTATCCCTCGAAATGGAAAAAGTTCGTCAAGCCCAGATGTTTCAGACTAAAGACTCTGGACTCGAACCAGTATTTCTTTTAAAAAAGAAAACTTGGTTTCATGAGAAAATTTCCAAAAAAAATTTAAGATCAAACACTTATTTCAGAACAATGCAATCTATGCAGCCAAAAGACATATTTGATAATGCCGCTGTACTTTGATGCCAGCCGGTTCGTATTAAAGTATCTTTTTTGAAGTATGTGATTTACTCCCGCATGCTGAAGTGTTTCTTACACAGTACTCTGCTGGGAGAGAAGTAAAGAAGAATCTTGCTGCTGAGACCCATACTACCGTTACACCGGAGAATTATTCCAGTTCTTCAGATATTCTTTCTGGTCCGACTACTGAAGTAGTTCACTGGGAGCAATAAGTATATCACATACACACTGACAGGTCATCGGGGCAACAGAAAGGCACTAAAGTATACAGCCTCGCTACCTGACTCAGGGCAATACAGGGCAGTAAAACAGCATAATACTTACAGTATCCTTTTATTTACTTTGTCATGCATGGGGACAAAACACATTTTGAACACATTATCAACTCAAAAAAGGTTATGTTAGTAAGACTTACTCCACCCACAACTCCAGCTTTCAGGGACKTTATTGTTTTTTTAATTTATTTATAGAAGATTTACAATATAATTACCTGTTCTAAGTGATCTTAAGTATGCTTCAGGATAACAACTTCAGTATTTTAAAGGTATCTCATGGCATGTTTATGTCACATTAACTTCAATTACATTTACAACTGAAATAGTTTTAAGCAAGCAATTGTTCTCAGTTCTCTTTTACCTCTGCTTTCATCTAGCTGCAATTAATTGTGCATATGCATCCTAGAAATGGCTACTTGTAGGGATGATTTCAATGTTTGAGTGTAGCCAAGTATTACCGGTCATTTCTAGACCGTATCTAACGGCCAATTTTACAAATACCTAAGYACGATTTAAACAAGCAAGAAAGACATCTTCCATTCAGACAATGCACCATAAAGTTCTGTTTGTATGCAAAAAGTTAGCAGAGCAACCAGCTTTATCCTGCTTTCTGTTTCCTGCTATGCTCAGAATGCTACAAGATGTTTCATTTCGTTTCTGATTCTGAGAGGTGCTGATTACCAAAGTGATTCCATATGTTATATTTATTTATTATAGAACAGATCAGCTATTACTGCTTGGCAATTGATAAACATTATAGGGCCTAACAATTTTCAATATAGCTGCCACAAGTAGATCTGTGTTCCAGAATTGCTCAAAAATAGAATTGAGCTGGAGCAGCCTGAACACCAGTCTGGAAGGGACTTTCTCCACCCACTGTCTCACCACAAACTAAGTTTTTCACTATACATCAAGCACAGCCCTTGAGGCTACAGAAAGGGATGCCCCTTCTTCCAAATCATCTGCAACTCAAAATCTTCATGGTCAAAAGCAACAGAATCCCACCTYAACACCTCATCTCCACTCCATCCCACTTTCACTCCCACTCTCAGTATCTCTGCCTGGCACTAAGGGAAGAGGACTAACACAGAAGATGCTAAAATCCTTCCATAAAAACACTGCTGCCATAAGTTTTACAAGGCAAGCGCTCCAGCATCAAAACATGCTTTAAAACCTAGCACCAAATACTACTACACCCACAGTGCCAAATCCCTAAATTGTTTCTGTTGTTCTCAGGCCCAACTTCTTTTGGGCAAACACACACTGCTTGACATTTTGGGTTGTGTTAAACACCAGYCTAATTTTGAATAGGTCTGCTATAGTGATTTCAGACACATTAAGCCATACTCAACACCGACCTCACGAGTGGTTTCTGTAACATAGTGGCTGAGAAGTGAACTATTCCACTCAATGACTATTGGAACAGGAAGGGGGAAAAATAAACCCACATACATACCGAGGATAGCTCTTTCATGCAAAGACATGATGAGAAAGAAGCTAGAATTGCATTTGGGTTAACATGAAACACAGGAGAATCTGTTAGAGAGCATTCACAAACCGACTTAGTGTTGAGCAAGTTCAAAGCACTCTTCAGATTCCAGCAATACCTCATGATAACAACATGCCAAAAAACATGGTTTTGTTATTCTCTCCTGTGCTGTGACCGTTCAGGTTTTGACCTCATGGATTTTCTGGGAAATCTGTTAGAAGTCCATTAAGTATCTGACAGCTCACTTGCCAAAATCACCATGACACAAGAGCATATGGTTCCTACCAAGCAGAGCTTTAAACCTGAATATCGCCTTCTTTCAGATGATGCCTAAGCAAGCTATCAAGTGATCCKGGACAGAGTATCCACCTACTTTTTCCCATAAGCCCTGAAGAAGTTCTCTGAAAAAGGGAGGGAAACATTAGAGCTGCACGGTCTTTTAAAGCATTAACTCAAGTATTACTGCATTGCATTGCCACAAACAGCAAACAGGTCTAGGAAGAACGTTTTATTTTCAAATAAATGGTGCTTAATGATTCAAGAAGAAAATGTGCAGAACTACAGATATATCTTCATCTGAAAATGCTGAAGCAGAGCATGCCTCAGACACATCCCGTTCAGCCTGAATACAAGTCTTCTGGGAAGCAGGGCAGAAAGAATTAGGAGCCCAGTCTTTAGTACGCAACTGAAGTCTTCTCTTCAGCCAAAAAAACAGAGAGACAGCACCCAAGGAGAATAAGCCTGATGGTTCATACCAAGGTATTATCTGGGAGGATTAAAATGTAAAAAAATGGTTTTTATTATTATTATTATTAATTCTCCAGATATTCTAGCAAAGGCTGTTCTACACTGGACCACGTATTTTCTGACTTTTTCTCCTATAACTGGCAAATGAAAGGCCAGGATATGTAATTACAACTGCTCACAGACTGGCAGGCAACTTACCAAAAAGGAGCCGTAAAGGCAAACAGGCTGGATTTGTGCCTTTCTGCTTCTTTATGATGCATGACAGTCACCCTAAGAAACTAGGAAAGCAGGCTGGGAAAATAAATCCCCTCTCTATGSTCTCAGTTTGAGATTCTGAACAGGGGAAAAGCTAAATTAACAAGGAAAAAATCATCAGAGTGTTGAAATATCTACAGTTACATTAGGTTGTGTTTTCTTTTTAAACAGTTTAAATCACATGCCTGAAGAAGCAGATGGGGAAAAAAAGAATTCTCTTTTGCTAAAATTTAAGCCTTWTATCTCTATTTGGGCTTTCCACAAGCCCTGCTACAAAACTGAAGACAAGAGTTAACAGTCAAGATGTTTAACATCGTAATAGTTATCAAGAAGTCCTGAAAGGCTTAAAAGAAAGTTTGAAGCTAATTTTCCCTTCGAACTAATTACTCCAGCATTTCTGATCCCCATGAAGAYGGACGAAGGAAGACAGCTTCCCCCACACACAGTGGTATGGGTGAGGTAGAGATTGACTAACTGTGGAAAAATCCACATAATTGAGAAGACAAATGTTGAACGGTTATTTTACGGCTTGAACTATTCAAGGAAAAACGCTAAGTGTGCCAAGAGGCCAGACAGACTCATTGTGTGTATGTGTTAGTATGTAGGAGCCTGGTCAAATTTGAGAAGTGTGCGGCTTTTATCTGCTTCCAGGTTGTGCTTTGCTGGTTTATCTGGTTCTGTAAGCACTGCATAAAGCTGGAAAAGATGCTGAAAAAGTGTCATCTGCCAGTATTTTGTGTACCCAGAGTGTAACAAAAATACCCACATACAGGCTCAGTAACATAACCCTCATTAGGCCATTTGTTACTTCCCATGAGAAGGCCTTATTTTCAGTTACTTAAAACGATGAAAAAACTAACTTCTTGGGTTAAAGATTCCCAACTTAGCTGTCTGCTTCCAGATGAATTTCTAAAAACTTAATATATCAAAGTCGCAGCCAAAACCTCTCAGCCATTTCAGAACAATGCTGTTTTTTCCACGTTAAAACTCTCCTGTGGCCTCAGAAGCTCCAGCACCCCAATGCTTTCACATTAACACATACAGAGGTTAAAGAGGGAGATAGAAAAGGATTCARAAGGGGAACTGGTTGAGCAAGAATGCTGGAATACTGAATGGCAATTTCAAAAGTGAGAATTAGACCTTCAGAATGGGAGATTAAAGATCAACTCAGTAAAAGYAGAAGAATGAGACACTTGAAGGAAATCAAGCTGAAGAAAGGAGATAGGAAAGGAAAAGTTAGAGAAGGTCATGGAGGAAAACAAGAAGTTGTCCAGCCCAGTTGTTGAGCTCTACCTCAGCTCAACAAATGCAGCTGTCAAGAACAGTATGTGTTCTTAAAGGCCTTCTGCAACGGGAGACTCCACAACCTCCTGATACAGCCTAATTCACTGCTACTGGAATGACTTCCCTAATCCTTTTGATCTTAACTGAGGCCCATTCCTACTAGCTTTTCCCTTCTCTCTTTATCCAACTTGCTACATTCTTAAGAACCTTGCATTTCCATCTCAATCTTCTCTTCTTTAGACTAAGTTACCCTAGTAGTTCAATCTTTCCTTGTAGGTCATGCTTTAGTGTTTTAAATCATTCTTTTGCCTGCCCTCTAGACTCTTTCCAAATGATCCACATCACAGTATAGAGCTCTGCCCTCAACTGGATGCTGTRCCTTCTCAGTGCCAAGTGTAACGGAAGGATCGCATATTTTCCACACAGCACTTTGTTTATATAGAGCCTTTTTCATAACATTATATTATT
This sequence comes from Rhea americana, assembly GCF_003343005.1. NCBI lineage: Eukaryota > Metazoa > Chordata > Aves > Rheiformes > Rheidae > Rhea > Rhea americana. Next base: position 586,759 of record NW_028185461.1, read on the forward strand.
CGTTCATGTTTAAGTTGTGATTCACATACTCAAGTTCCACACACCAAGTTGTGATCCATACTATCCATCTTCTCCAAAGGATTAGTTTCTCATCTTGAATTTGATCATCCTTACAAAGTGGCACCCTTTGCAAGTATCCTGGCTGAATTTCACTCTTTGTCAAGATCGTCAGGAGGAATGCTAGGCTTGTCACCAACGTAACTGCGATCTTTCTCATTTCTGTATTACATGAGGAGTTGAACAAACACACTATCAGCTCCATCATCCAGGTTCATAATGAAAACACTCAATATAACCAGAAAGACCTATGCAGTCCAGTTCAATGCATCTTTCCATTCTGATTACAGGCCATCAATTATTAATCTCTGGGTATAACTATCCAATCAATGTCATATCTACGCTTTTGAAAGTGATTCATTTGGACCGATGCTGCTATAGACTACTTACAAGTATTCTGTGGCTCCCCCACAGAATAAATCTAAACTCATTTGAATCTCCTTAACAAGGACATAAGTAACAGTTTCCATAGATTTATCATCTCATCAGTACTTACAAACGTTATGCCTTCTTGTAGTAGAATTCATCTAGAAGAATTTCTGACTATTAAAACCCATCCTACAAGAGCCTGAAAGGGAACACAAGATGCTTATGCCTTACTTTTAACTGCTGTCAGCAGGCATCTGTGAAGCCCACAGGCAAGACATCTTACACTTCTTACATGCTGCTCCACATCACCCAACACTGGTAAAATCACCCTGTTAGCCTAACTTGCAGAGGTTCCCGTGTAGGTGTTCTCATCTGGCTGCTGACCCAGGTGTGGAGACAGGTCCGCAYTGCAGTGACTTCCTCATTTTTTTCATTTCTTTTCAAGAATACTAGGAAATTATATAGATATATAAACACTGAAGCTGCAAAATCATATACTTACAAGGTTAGGAAATGCTACAAATAACAYTGCTTTGTGCAGATGTCTGTTGTCTAATCATATAACCTTGGCTTTTATTGCACATAGCCTTCATCTCCTTCAGCAGGCAGAACAGGCAGGGTTTATTTCCTTGACAGATACTGGGTATTTTGTTTTAGCTTCATCATCCAGCATAAGGCTGCAAGCCTTACTGCCTGCATACTACTCAAACTCTGCTCTGAAAAGTTGCAAGTTTCCACTTAAGTTTTCCAAAAATGGTCTTCAAGACAGTAAATACCAGTGTATTTTCACAGCTCTCTTGGGAGATGAAACACTACCATTCCCAACTCACAGAAGGAAAACAAGAAATTGAATAGTTAAGGCTTATTTTGGGAGACCAATGAAAGATGTTTGAATCTCTCTCTAAAAAGCCACACACACACAAGAGAAACCTTCTCTATCCTTCCAAACAGTACTTCATCCTCCCCAGCACCTCATTATACCCAGCGCACAGCCCTCACCAATTGTTGTTGCTAGTGCCAGTGTTCAAAAGCTCTGCACACCAAACCCAAAGATGCTAAGTCACATGTACAGAAAGCAATCACTTTTGAGAAAGCTTAATTAAGATGAGTTAACTAGCACCACATGGAGCTCTTGGGCAAAAGTAGAGAAAGGCTTACTCTCTAACACAGCATCCATCTGCTGCTGCCGCAAGTCTCTTACAGCCCTTGCCTTATTCACTAAACGTTTTCCCAAACCTGGAAGAAATGAGGCAGAGGCCTTGCAAATTGTGAGCAGTGCCATCCAACCTTAATTTTGGCATTCCCCAACTTCTGAGTGTTCATATTGAGGCTGCGTATTCCACTATTTAGATCATTCATGACAAAAAGCAATGGTTTAACATGGGTGTTAATTTTTCCCCTAAGAAGAGCTAACTCCAACTAAACTGCATTCAATAAAGACAGAACATTTCCCCAATAAAACTGAAGTCATTTCTACTCCATACAATAAGCTCAGGAGGCAAAATAAAAATCTATCTGCATAGTATGAGGTCAGTCAAGCTATGAATGGTTATTTTAAATCTGAGTATTAAAACCATGTGTTTCTCTTTAGAGGTTTTTAAGAAAATCTTAACCTGCTGGTGCTCAGCATTTCTCAAGGAATGCTGCACCCCTTCTAATTCCAATGACCAGAAGACTCAGGACATCTCAGGAGGTTGTTGGTGTGCATAGGATCACATGATGAAGACACATGCTGTTTAGACAAGGTGATGAGCACTTTTTAAAAATTTAAATTTAATCTTTAATCATTTCTTATTTACATACTAATCCTAACAATGAGGTAATATACATAACACCATCGGTTTTAATCTCATAACTCATACATATTACATATACAATCCTAATTAGTTTGTATTATAGCAAAATGTTCTTAATAAACCGAAATGTGAAACTYCTTCCGAATTCCCTTTTGATTCTGAGTATGCAATAGTCATGTAAAATAATCTTTAGAAGAAGCATTTTAGTGTACAAATACTAATAGAGCTGTCTACTAGAAAGGATGAACCTATGGTTAAGCATCGTCCTAGGAGACATGAATTGAATCCCTCACTGCACTATGAGTTCCTGTACTATTTTCCACAAGTCTCTGCATCACCAAGAATATTTTCACTCACTTCCTCTGATCTTGATTTACAAAAATACTTCTCTATGCCTATACATTCAGCAATCAATACAACATGGCTCCAGTGTCCAGTGGAGTCTCTAAATTGTATTTTGACAGTGGTGCATCAGGTTAATAAAAGTTGTAAGCCAGACATATCACAGGTTTTGATTACTGAACTGACCCAAGACAAAAGGCTGATCTGAGTCTGCCTCTGAAGCTTACACGTCACCAACTACGGCCAGAGAGAGGTGACATAGAAACCTTTATCTGCATGCCTATTTAAAATAATAATTGGATTTTTGCTTGGTTTTCAAAATTTGACTTGGACAAGAAATTAAAGGTGTTACATACTCATCYAATTAAACTGTCATTATGACAGATCACTTACCTAAAATGAAATATTTTCATTAAGAACATTCTGGATACTCATTCTGACAGTGTACAACATTCCCCTGACCAGTAGGAGGACATAAACAGTGGTCTGGTGCTGCAGTTTATCCATTTAAGAACATATTTATGTTCTTACATAAATTTTAAAGCAGGAGGAAGCAAAAGGATCTATCATTGATGGTATATACCAAGTGGGAAGTAACATGGTAAAAATGCCAAACACTACAAATTTTGCAAGCTATCAATATTTACCATCCGTCATTAAGAGTACTATATTCTCATGCAAGTATCCCACAGTGAGAAAACATCATCTCTATAAGGGTAAAACAAACAGCATTCAGAAGCTCTGAAAGCATTCTTCCAAAATTATTGCACTAGATTAGATTGCCTCATCAACAGGGCCAGAGGCCATTTACATGAAAAAAAAATAAAAATAGAGCAAGAAAATAGTGTAACAGATGAAAGGATTACAGAAAGTTTTCTGGGGTCAAATTTGGAATTAATGATGGGAAAATTCTTTTGCTAATCCCCCATCTCTCCCACTGCTAGCAATCTCCTGAGGCTGGAAAAAAAACAATGTCTTCTGGTACCCTGCTTCTACTTTGCTCATCACTGCAAAATACTATGCTCAGGAGGTTTGAAAAGGACCCTCAAGTTAGCACAGAACCATAAAATCTTCAAGATGGGGCTGTACTGAAAGTCTGAGTAAAGAAYGACATAAGACTTCAATCAAAACCTGCAATCACCGCAACAAAATCAAAGAGWAAGGTTCATCTGCTCAGGGCGGATGTCTGCAAAGCAGCCACCTCCATCTGAGCCTCGACTCCCCTTATAGTCAGTGGGGAAAAAGTAGGCTTTTTCAGGACATAATTCACCTTAGCCCAAGGTGGGATGTGTAAAACAGGCCAGAGGYATCACATCTCAGGAACCTCTACTCCTCTCTGCTGACTACGAAGGAARCTCAGAAAGACTAGCTCAAACACGGGCACTGCAGAGCTTCAAAGTTAAGCGAGGCTGGCATCGCTCGAGGTGCCCAAAGACAGAGAACTTTTCCTGAGAACACAAACTTCACTGGAACACAACAACCGCCTCTCCGAGCAACGAGGCCCATTTTCAGGGTACTGCAAGATGCCCTCTTATAAACCTTGAACGTTGCTCCTCGCGACCGCCTGCCAGCCCACCAGTGAAGTAAAAATAGATACAGCCAAACAACTACCCTTCTAAAAACGAAATTTAATCATTTTTCAGTCATTTAACAAACACAAAGGAATCTAGCTCTACCAACTCTACCCAAGAAGTAAACTTTGCATAATTAATTTGGATGTCTCCAATGCTTGCTGTGGCTGGATCATCCGCAAACACACAGCTACACCAACCGGCACTCAAGGGAATATGCCTCAGGCCACACTGAAGGATATCTCAATTGAAGAGAGAGCCTGACCTGCTGAGGAAGGAAATAAAAAATTAAAAAATATTAAAAAAAAAAAAAAGAAAAGCCAGGTAGCCTAGAAAATAATTACACTTATCTACCTCCTTAAATAATTTTGTTGCACTATCAGGCACTATCAGCTACTTCTGAATTAAAGCTTTTCTTTCTTTTC
>NW_028185461.1:591358-611370 GCF_003343005.1 Rhea americana
CAAGCTCTAGCCCTCAAGCCACTGCAAGCTTGATGCACCTATTCGATGAGTCCTAGAATGTCAGAATGGCCAAAGCAGGTTAAGGAACTGGAAGTCAAGCTTCCCACAGAAGTGTGCAGTGGGATGGAAAATTTAACTCCAATAAAAAGAAATACTGATGCAGTACTTAATGAAGATGAACTTCCCCTGCCTTCCCACAATACAGATGATGCTATTATCACTCTGCACTAGGAAGGAAAGACATTCTGAATAAGGGGAAATTACAGGGCAGTTATGCTCATCAACTCTGGCAGTGTACAGTGACACGATATTGGCAAAATGCCTGAGAAAAGTCTGTAGAAAGTTAAGTACAGGACATAAAATAAGATGCGTAAAGGGAAAGAAGCCACTGGAAAATACTACTAGGGATGTCAGGCTTTCCAGCGTGCCAATGGCTCTACAACACTTCCACAAAAAAAAGAAATTGCGAATCAGAAAACATGGAAGTTTTACTTGCCTGGTGGCAGAGAAGCCRAGTGACTTGCTAAGTATTTTGGTCTCCCCATCTGTGAAAGCCAGACTATTTCACTTTTTTTTTAAGACTGCTTAAAAATCTACAAATGTAGCATTCTACAAGACCTGCAGGTTTTACTCGTGTGTGTCTAGGACAGAGAGAAGGACAGGCAATGAAGCCTTTTCTCTGCCCTCAGAATTTGGTCTGCAGTTGGAAACAAGCAGGTAATCCTCACCACCTTCTACTCCAGGCGCTTGGGAAAGTTTCCATCTTCAGAGAAGCAGCTGCCTATAGCTTATGCAACAGCTTACACAAAAATATTAAGAGTTTTGCTTTAGGCTTTATAATCATCTGAAAGACAAGACAAGTCAAATAAAACTGGTATTATTATTTGTACCTTCTGTTAAAAGGAGGGTTGAATATATTTGCAGTTTCATAGGTGTTTCAAGACTTCACTGCTAGGAGCAGCTTGGTACAGTGACACAGAAACGCTGCGGTACAGTACCTACAACCTTCAGAATCGCCAAAATGTAAGGATTTGGGAAAGCCACCCCCAACCAGAGGGATATGGGACACAGATCATATATTTTCCTAACAAGAAACCAATGTTTCACAGAGAATTAGTAAACATACTCATGCTTCCCACCTGTTTCCTATTTAGGGCAAAAGCAGCAACTAATACAACTTTTTTAACAATGGTTTATATAAGAGACTTATGAAACCAAGATTTCTAATTGAAATTATCTTTGCTTGTATGAGGCAGGGGATCAAAATATGACAAGAGCACTACGCATAGTTTCTCCCAGCTGTGCAAGCCATTTCTTAACAATCTTAAGATTAATAAACAAAGACACATTTTAGACATTTCATATTCCTCCTGAATTCAGTCAGAACACATRCACAAGGCAAACATGAGCAAGCCATGCTCTTACTTCACTCTCAGTTGGAATGGAGCTCCCAAACAGTACTTTATGTTACCTAATGGTTAACAGGGAAACCCCCTCACTAAGAGCACACAGATGGAGAAATACAAGATAAAAAAAAAAAAAAATAGGTCCAAGAAGAAGCCGAATTAAGCCTATCATTTATTAGCAAGTAAAAGGGCATTTACCTTCTCGGTGGTTAAGTACAACGCAACCCAAGGATAAACCATATGGCTCAAGTCTTTGTGCAAGGGAGAAAACTGGCAGGACTCCAAGGCTCTAATTGAACTATTACCATATTGTAAGAAATGAAAAAGTCAGAAAGACTGGAGGATCTGCTCTCCTAGGGACAGTTTATGTCATGTGATCAATTAAGCGGGTAACAAAGCATATTTTACGTGAGAGCAACTCCACCATTTGGATACTGGCTCAGTTTAAAGAAAATAGGTACTTTCTATCTCAATATTGCATTTAATTCAGTCCTACAGTCAATGCCATGAAATCCTCAAAATCCAAGTCATCTGTAGCAAACAATACAATGCTTCTCCTTTAATCACTGGCTCAAGTCTTTTCCATTTAGCTAATCATGAAAGAAACAGAGTAGGAACACTCAAATGAAACCCAGCAACAAATAAATGATTACCAAAAAAAAAACGTGTTGTTAGCATATGATCACTGGAAAATGCGGTATAATATTAACTACATACAAATAACCACCAATCACCAYTCTCTTTCAAAGGCAGGCCTGATTAAAATATACTAAGCATTGTACTTATACAATATAGCATTGTACTTATACAAGAGGGTATGCAGTATAACAAAGAAAAATAACTAGTTCACAAATAGAATGCGTAAGAGTTGCTGATACATAAACGCGTACAGTAGTGTCTTGCTACTATACGGGGAAAACAGTGCAGTTCTCTAAGGACTAAAAATCACAATCTTAAATTAAAATGATGGAAAATGAGCATCCAGGGGATCTTTTTCTTACCATTCTGTTCATCCAGCTCATTCCCAATTTCTTGCCCCATTTGCTTTTGCCGGGATATGATTGAAGAAAGAGCATCAAGCCCAGCATCTTGTTCTGCAACAGAAAAACAAGATCAATTAAAAAAATTGCTACATATCATGAAGAATGTAAAAGCAAAGAAGAAGATCTAGTCTGTGCTTAAAGAGTTAAAATATATCAAGAAAAAGACATCAAAACAACATGAAAATTAATTCTTATGGCAACAGCATTACTAAAATAATGTGAATGATGAGTAATTAATTTGTCTGCTCTAGCTGGGACATTTAGCTGAAGGATCCCAAAAAAATCCAAGAATYCAACATCCAGCTATTACTCAATCATAAATGCAGGAGATTTTCTGGCACAGACATACAGACCCCTGATTAGCCCTTTTAAATTTTCCAAGAAACTTTTAACATGAATAAAAGACAAACAGGTGATGCAAACACCAAAGAATTCAGATACATTTTTAAGGCTGCAAAAGGATAGAGCGCACAGAAGAGAGCCTGAAATACAGGGGACATAGTAAGRGCAGCTAAAGTTTGAAGTGTTCCCATCATTTCTGCAGACACTTTTACTATGACCCAYCTAATCTCTGCTCTTCCAGCTTGCAAGTCCTGCACAGGCCTTAGTAAGTGCCTTTACCAGAAAGTGCAGCTCTTCTTGTCCAAACAGGTAAAGAAGTAGAATAAGAGATGCTGTAGACTAGATTGTCAGTGGTTTGAAAAACTGAAAAGCAGCAACGTTGCACAGGGCTAGACTGTGTGAGRAGCCAGGTGGCTACAGCCAGAAAGCCAAAAATTGTATGGAATGGCCAGAACCTGCTTCCCTTCAACAAGATGAAGGTCCAGTCCCTGGACCTGGAGGGTGCTCCAGGACCATCAAAGTAGAGTTGACACCATTCTCCTGGACCACAGCTCTAAACATTCTTTCACACACAAATTAAAGAAAGCCTTCCCTGGAGACCCGTTTCATTTGATCACTTCCAGTACTTAAGCTACTCMGAACCATTTACCTCACCTACCACCTGATGTGATCAGGCTGAGGTTTTTCAACACACCTGAAGTTAGGGAATTCTTATCTAATTCCAGTTCAGCAATACCTTTAATGTTTACCTGGTTTGAAGCAGTGTAGTGATACCACTAAACTCAGTTCAACTAATGAGATCTCTGCTGCAGACCAAAACCACTAACACAGTCAAAATCAAGGATGTCCTCTAAGGTTTTGCATGTTTAAAGTCAAACTATGCCCAAGAACTACTCAGTCAGSAGCAATAGCCCATTTCTTCCTGACACATTCAGCTTCACTAAAATGGAGACAAAAGGTAATCGCTGAATTACTTGCACCTAAGTGGAAAGAAAMCTGATAAATTTATACATTCAGAAACAAGATCTATTAGCTGTTTCAGTGGTTTCTCCTCCCCTACCATAGTGTAAACAAAGTAAAAAAAAAATATTACTTCAATTGGAATGGAGACATTTTTGAAAAGCTGCTTTAAGAACATACCTCTAGATAAGAAGATTGCAAGCACAACAGAGCTCTTTCAAATACCAAAAAACCCACCTGGAACTTGACATCTCCCTCCAGGTAATACAACTTTAGTACAGCTTATTGCACTGACTTTCTAAAAAAGATTCTCACTGAGTCTTACCAATGGGCATGTAAAATAAAAATGCTCTTTTACCTTGTATGATCCTTTGCTGCTGCTGCTTGATATCATCAAAGCCAAGCCCTCTGGTTTCCTCAGATTCTTCCAGGAGCCATGGGTTGGTTACACCTCGTTTAACCCCTCCAGTCATTAGGCTAGACCTGAAAATAAATTTATTATATTTTCAAGCTTTAAACATGAAACTCGCCCGTTTTGTACTCTGTGCTTCCATGACTATCTGACAATGACAGAACTGTACGTATTTGCCTTAACTCCATGCAATTCTCCACAATTATAGCAGAAATTAGCGAAAAAAACTAATTATCTCCAGTAACAAAATCTGCAGGTTCCAAAACATTGCCTAGAAGCAGTAAAGCAGAGAGAGTAGCAATTTTGCAGTGAAAAATCAACCTGGTARAATACACAGGACGCTTTTTATAATATGCTCACTTTACATATTGTTTGCACGTAGGACAAAGCATTCCAAGTTGTTATACAGAAAAGAGGGTTTCTAAAAATACACATATTCTTCATGCATTTGCTTTGTGATCATGACAAACTTCTAAAAACATTGATGTACAGCCTGACAACTTCCAACAGTATAAGGAGTTCAACATATTAGTACAGATACAGCTCAGATGAGCATATCAGTTTCTTTTTTCTTTTCTAGTTGGGTCAGAATTGCATTTCACAAATGGGAGATGCAAGTCRCACAGATACTCTTCCGTCTTTCCTGGTTTGGCATAGATGTGAACGAGAAGTCAGATACACACTCTTAAATGTAAAAATAATCAAGTTACAGGTTTTCTCCTAAAAGAATTATGACTTAAGGTTGTTAGCATTAGAGACACTTCCCTGGTTACAATGGAAAACATGTTTTTCATGTCCAAGGGACATAAATTTAAGTAGTAAAATGAAATGCCACTTAAATATTTTTCTCAGTACCAGATTTCTGGTCCTCTCCTTTCAGCTTCTCATTGTTCTTTTGCTACATTTTACGATAGACTGCAAWCCACTTGGACCCAAAGCTGCAACTTAGATTTGGGGTGTCTCTGACAAGATTGCTCTCTCAAGAGCAGCACAGAAGTAAGGGCGTTTGCTTTCCGCTTTGTTTTCTTAAACTCCTTATTTTATTCCCATTTTTATCCCTCCTCTTTCTCAAAACASTTCTCCAAACAAAATAAGAACAGATCACATTTTCAGTATTTCTCAAAAAATTCTCATAAATTTATTACACTGAGATTTCCCCCCTTTTTATTTTTTTCTAATTAAATTGACTCCAGGTCTCGTGATAGATACTGAAATGCTGTATGGTGCAAACATACACTTGAAATCATTTTGTGGTCAAGCCCCTATATCAAAAAAGCTAATTAGGCACAAATATCAGTACAGAGAGGAGAGGTTAAATACACGCTTTCTATAAATAGTTTTCCTGCAGAACTCTAGAAGAATGACTAAAGTTTTATGCCAAATGTATTTAAGCAAAATCCAGAACTCAGGTCTACGAGTTTCTTAAAGAGTTATGGTGAACGAGAGACATCTCCTGGCCATGAAATGAATCACCACTACTGAAAAATAATCTCATATCTCTGCCACATGAAACTTTGGGTTGTCCATAAATTAGAGACACGTACGCCCTTATTTGTGCCCACTGCACTGCATACTTCATACTACATTCATGGACACTTAAATTTAAGAACATTTAATTTGTTCCCACTTAAACATCAAGATAACTGTTCACCTGTCCTTCAAAGTAATGGATTTGTCAGGATCAGAAAATTAACTTTGTTCCTGCAGGACCAAAAGTTGTTCACTGCAACTCACAAAAACTAACTTTAACAGTAATCATGTTGGAACATTATTCAAGAGCAGAACCCAAACTGCTTCACTGTGCCAACAACCAGCTGGCTTTCATGAGCAACATCTGAAACGGAGTAGCTGGAGTATTTCTCTATTTCATCCCCTTGCACCTCTATTAAAATGTACATATACTCTTGAGTAAGGAGATCAGGTTTGATTGGACAGAGGTTTGCAATCCTGAAACACAATTTTACATGTTACCTAGATTTCTTCATTGCTTTGGGGGGTATTAAATACACTCTCATATTTTCTGGTCTCATGTTCACTGCTACCAGATTCACAAATCTAAACATAATGGAAGCAATACACTTTGAGGATATAAAGACTATTACAGTCCACTCAATTGAGCAGTTCATTTAGAATATTCACAAAATCTAGGGTTAACATCGTTTGACAAAATTACTTAAATAAAGCAGAAGGAATGTAAGGCTCTTTGCTAGCTAACAAGAATGCAACTCYTTAACTATTTCTGCCTTTAAAAAAGCCAAGGCAAGCAAATTTGAGATAATTTGCCCCATTCCCTCTCTCTTAATAACCTGCCCTATTCTTCTAGGTTGGGTCATGACAACTGGTCTGCTTGTTACAATAATCTTTTTGACATGTTTGGTAACTACCTTCCCACACAACACAGCATAACTTCCTACTTCCTCTGATCTTACCATGTTTCGCTTTGGTGGTGTGAAGATTAAAGCTTATCCAATTAGCCACCCACTGCCTCCGCCAAGTTAATCACGTAAATCTTTGAATCCGTCACAGAGCAGTGGAGTGTGCGGATAGCTTTTGATTATAGGAGCAGATTTAACTAATTACAGGGCTTAGCAGTGTGCCCAAGTATAAAAGATGATGGGGTTTAAAATCAGGGAGCTATGTCATTGCTTAACAAGTAAAGGCTTATCTTTTCGAAGGCATTGTTTCACTGATAATTCTTATAAAACTTCCCAAGTAACTTAGATTAGTCAACCAGTGCTTACTTTAGACCAAGGCCACACATCAAGGCTTATAGCTTTAGAAGAATGATCAGCAAGACTGAATCTTAAACAAAACCTGGGTCATATGACAACTGGTTGCCTGATCACTTGAACATTCCCTTAACGATACAGTTATACAGTAGGTTTCTTTGAAGTGCTTGGAGCACCTCATCTTAACTTCACAGGTCAATCTCCAAGGCAGTAAGTAGCGCAGAAATGGAGGTATTCTCTCACTTATGATTTAATTGCTCACACCGGCAGGCAAAGGATTTTAGGAAGCTCTGAACCAGTAAATAAAACAACGAATATTATTTTACCATACAAAGCGCTCTCTTCCCTCAAAACCAGAAGAAAGCACATGAGCACAAGAGCTTCCACGAGCCYACCAGGTACCTTCCCAGGTGTGGAGACTTCCCACTAGAAGCATTCCTGATGTGAGGCCTAGAGAAAAAGACAACACTCCTCGGAGCTGGCAGGCCATTTTCCTCGCTCCACCAACACAAGAACTAAGAAAGCACACATCTTGCATTCAGAAAAAATGCTATGTTGYTCTTGATGCCATTCATCTGTGGCTCAGTTATCTAGTCCTGCTGGTTTTAGTGAAGGYAAACTACAGATGAGCTACACACACAAGTTACCGCACGGTATGCTAGACAGCAGATTTACACCGCATCAGCCACTCCGTACCACGTGCAGGCCCCCTGATTCCTGCTCACAAGACAGACAGAGCAGCTTCCACACTTCCACTGCAAACAAGCAGCWCTGCAATTACCTTGTGCTTACACAGGACAGCTCTTGCCTGTCGACATTCAGCACAAAGCAAGCAACACRCTAGAAATATGTTTGCACAGTTGTATCAGCACACTTATATTGGAAGCAAGTCCACTCAAAGAGCTGAGAGTCTGGATGGTGCAGCTGTAGCAATAAACTATATACAGAAGGTACTCCTACACCACAGTGTCTCCAGAGAGGTTATCTTGGTAACAGTGTTTACACTCACGTTTTGCTTCATGGCAGCCTCACTTTTCTATGCAAAACCCAAAATACACACTWCAATAAACATTTCTTTCAGAGCAATAACTACTTATTTGGATATTAAATAGTATCATCATCTTTCTGTGTCATCCCTTACTTTCTTACATAAGGCTGGGCGAAGCACAATACTAAAGATATTATTAAATGGTTCACAGAATCTACATTAAAACAAAGACTCACCCTACAGTCCACTTGCTGTCCTCAGGAATGAGAGAATTATAAAGGAAAGGAGAATTCTTTATAAAAAGAAATTACATATTATGCAATCACATCCAGAGGAAAGGACGAGAAGACAAACCTAACTCTTGTGAGACCCCATTTGTTCTGCTCTCAGAGTGATCTACAGCTACTGTAGGGACAAGGCGTAGTACTAAGTTCACGCCTAAGCCTCTGCTCCCTGAATAGTGGTTCAAATCTCTCCGACCACAACATAAAAAAAGAACATTAGCCTCTAAGCACAGCACACTTGGCATTTATTCCCATTACAGACACAGCACATTTTATTAGGATTCAGTAAGACCTTACCAAAGTAATATGGTAACAGTGCTGGATACAAGAACAATTTTAGGCAAGAAACTTCCTAGTAATTTTGAGCAAAATGAGGAGGTAAAACATAAAGYAAGTAGTTCAGCCTTGAAAACTGCCCTCCTACTGACATTTTTTCCTGAGGCCAATGAGCATTAATCATTAATAACAAGCATGCAGGCACAATCTGAAGCAAAAAGCCTAAAAATTAAGGGGGTTGACTTACTTTTCTCTATTGTGTTTAAATTCTGGATCTTTGCTGTTCCTTACAATGTAAGTATATACAATTTTCCCACAACCACAGTCCTCACTTCAGAGAGGTGATCAGAGAACCTATAGTATATTCTAAAAGAAGAGAGATGCAAACTTGCCTCTTAAACACAGATCAAAGCGAGTAAAGACTCCACCACCATCCTGAAACCTCCCTTAAATTTCAGGTGAGCACAGTTTCAGCTATTGCAGTAAACTGGAAGGTCACTGTACACTGCCGAAAGCTGCTTGCGTGACAGTACGCTCCTGTCTACGGACGCTATATAACCTACAGAGGGCTCCTAGATGAAGTGTTATGAAGATGGTATGAGATGGTCTAAATACACAGACACAACTTAGTAGATGCAAGGAGGGTGTTGAGCCAATCACAACCACACTGTCTCCTCACTACACAGCCAAAGACGCACTAAGCCTGGAAATCCTGCCCCAGGCCCTAGATTTGACCCTATGACTCACACCTCAGACATTCTCAAGCACGGGCTTCTGGATGGACAACCTACCTCTTCTTGCAGCCTTATTAGAAGCTATTGYTGTCGATCTTCTAGCCACAACGCTAATCACATCTGGTATTAGAACACTGCAGCTAGGAACGTTTCTAGCAATAACTGCTGGTAAGGTAGGGAAGCAAAGAGTGTTTTAAAGGCACCTAAAAACTTCAGTATTTTCAGCCTCCTTTTTTTTTTTTTTTTTTTTTTTTTCCAGAGAGCATTTGCTCCTCCATAAACAAGAACCAGGTTAACAAAAGTATTTAAGCACCTAATGGCTTATTGCTTTAAGTCAGGCATCCAAATGCCTATTTGGATTACATCTAATAGAAAAGTATTTAAGTGTGGGTTAGCATTTATTCTGTTTAAAAACAGAATATGGATACTTCTAAAAGATAGCTAAGATGCTTATTACTTGAGGTGTTTTGTGTCCCACAGCTATTAATAGCTTTTCTCTGTGTTTTGTGGAACAAAAAGAGAAGTTAAGGAAAGCATGTCAAAGTACACAGAATTTACTTATTCACTAGCGATCTACATGTATATCTACATATTGACAATCCAGTCTGAAAGGAGAGAGACTCTCAATTTATTTGCCTCTGCAAAGGTTTAAAGACTCACAAAAGCCTGATATCATGTGTGATTTCAGAAAGTCAGTATTTCCAGTTGCTTTTTCTACTTTTCCCTTTCAAATGGTATGAAGAACTGGGACCTCTGCTCCATTAACRTCTGTGTTACATAAAACGCATAGATCTCTTTACAAGGAGAAACGAGGAGAGAAGATACTGTAATTACCTATTGAAAACCAATTAAAGAAAATTTAAGTGACTCTATTCAGAGTCATGTAAACAGCACAATCTTTCCCCTGGAAAATTCCAGTTGCATCTTAATTAAGTCCGACAACGCCGGAAGGTAAACTAATGCTATACTAAAGTAATGTAGTGTCTTGCCCTGTGTTCTGGCCCAAGTTGTCACTTAGGATAAATATTAAGAGCATTAAGGCAACTGTACTTCACAATCAGAAATAGCTTTACAGCAGTTTTCAAAGGATGTAAAACTCACTGAATGGTGACCAAATATAAACGAAGATTAATTCTAGTGAAACCTTCACAATTATAGGCCATGAGGACAATAAATATGTGATCAGTGGTGCAAGAAGGTTAATGAAAGGAATGACTGCTGGAAAGAAAAAGACTTCTGAAAATTTGTGCTGTCACATCAGAGGTGGATTAGATACAGAAAACCAATACAGAAAGAGAGAAAAGTGTCACTGCTAGAACTTAATCAAACATCATGTGCTGACTTTTCTGTGCAGTGGGTAAATCTGACTTTCAGACTTCAGACACACTGAAAAGTGGTCTTTGCAATCTACTAAATTCCAAAGCAGGTTGTTCCAGAAATCTGCAATAATTCTAGAGAAACCTAGTGCTGTACAAACCATACCAGAAACTGTTGTCTTCTGTCCTTACAAACAAAACGGCAGGCAGCAAAGACGTGAACTCCTTCCTTACTGACATCCATAAAGGCCAGTTTCAAGCAAGAAACACGGATTTAGCTTTCTGGCCCAACTTTCAGGCCTTRGCCTGAAACATCTCCGATGTTATCTTGGGTTGGAAAATACTGTTTTCCCTGATCATTTCTAATGAGCTTGAAATTATCATTGGATTTTGATATTTTCCTCCCTTCTGCCTCAGCTCCTCCATGTCAGGGCAACTCTAGGCTAAATCCTTGCTTCTGCCGGTCCCACAGTAGTCACATGCCAACACCGTCYTGCTAAACCATAGATGGAGTACTCTTATTGCATGGCCACATTTCAGAAGATTAGATTAGTTTATGCACTGACTAGAGCAGGTAACRTAAGAGTCTTCTCACATCATCAGTCTCTCGAGAAATTTTGCCTACTTGCTATTTTACATGTTTCAGGTCACTCAGTGATAGATGTAAAAGCGAGCACTTTAATAGGTTAACTGGATTTACACTRCATTCCAGAAAATGCCAAAACCATAAAACAATTAATGGATTAGATACAAGTCTATAGTGGGTGTTGCATTGACAATATTCAGTTACTCAAAGATTATGAACTGCAAGGGGAAATATTTGCTCTGGCTGTATCAGATACCCCACTGGAGAACAAAAGYAAGTAGAAACAACTTATCAGCCGAGTAGGCTGCAGCTCTGACAGATCCAATATGCCACCAGCAAAAAGAGATGTACTGTCCCTATCCCAATCTCTCTCTACCATCTTACTGAAGAGATCTTGGTAAAATATGACCACACACTTTTTGCTGGAAAAAGATACAAAACAGTATAGAAAATTATCAGTGTGACTTTGAGCTAATCCTATATCTGCTCCAAAATGCAGAAAGTAAAAAGGCTAGGTAAAAAATCTTATTTTTAACAGTAACACCACTTTCATCAATAGCTGTTTTTTACCCTGCCAAAGCAGGAAAACCATCTCTGCCTTTTTCAAGCACAYGTGTCTTAAAAGGGACTGGTTCTCAGAGCACATAAGAAACAGGCTCACTTTTTTCCTCAAAAGCGTAAGAGTTTTATAAGTGAATGAAGGTTTGTTCTGTCCTAAGATTAGGGCCGATGCACTGTAAACCTTCCCAAAAGGGTTCTCACACTCTCCTTCATACAGGTAACTTTGCATGTACATGTATAAAATACAAAGCTGTATAATCCCTACCAAAATGGTCCAACAAAAATAGCGCATTTAAAAATGCCTGCCATTTAGAAGTACAAATTAGAAACTGGAACACATTTCTACCATGTGACTTTGTTGCAGAAGCACAGTTATATGCTTCTGCACCAGCTCTTGCTATACCGCAAATCAGGCRAGGAAGCTCTGCTCAGTCACATCCTATGACCCAGACCACACATGCAGCAGCGTGCATGGCTTACAGGGCAGAGCGCAACCCCTGATGTGACCCACAACCTGCTTAAGATGTCCGTGTCTGTGCTTGTTGTGTTAAAATCTTCCACATATCTTTATATATGTATGAGTTATTTGGGCCCGTGCACTTTAACTTGATATGTTTGTTTGTATATGTATGTATATACACACACACACGTATGGATATGTATATATACACATGCATGCACAATTTTCTAGAGAAATACATTCACCAGAGAGAGAGAGAGAGAGAGAGAGAGAAAAAGTGCACATGTGCACATGCACTCACAAGTGCTTTTAAATCAGAATTTTACCAATTCCAGGTACAGTCAAGAGCAGTTTCACTGACTATGGAAATACAAGGAGCTCTGCAATGACCCAGAGGCTGCAGCTCCCCCTCTCTTCTGCACCATTTTGAAGGACAGAAGATTAACAGAATCTGCAATGGAAAAGTTAGGGAGAGTAAATGCAATTATCTGCACTGGAATTTAGCCAAAACGTTAACTCTCTTAAGTACAACAGTATTTAGTGACCTACCGAGGGTCAGAGTACAGGTAAGTCAGACTCTTCTGTAGTAGCACTTTTAACTCTTTGCATGAATGTTGGTAATAGAGATCACAGTGCATCAGCCAGCGAATCATGAGGATGCTTCTGAAGCTGTTCCTAGACATRTATCATTTCAATTCTGAAGTATCACAGCCCTAATCCTACTCTAAGATGGCAAATCTACCATCTGTTTGCTTGCAGAGAAAGAAAACAGCTTCATTTTGTTGTCAGCTAGGAATAAAGCTTATTTACTGCTACCCTTTTTCTCTTCTTCCTCCCTAGTAACTAACTCATTGGTCACTTTAAACAAGCCTGATAGAAAAACAAGTCTCAGAGAAAACCAACTTTCACGATGGAAATGAAGAGGCAAAAAAGACAGGGCCTAGTTAGCAGAACTCAGCCTTCAGACTATCTGCCTGCCCAGCATGTTGTATAGCTCCAGGCTGAACCCAGAACACGCTTTTTCTTGACCAGTGGGAATAACACTGGGAACACAGAGGTGAAAGCAGAGAAACAGAAGGGAACCTGAATTATACTATTTAAGTTGGAAAAGAAAACAGAAGTTTAATAAATCCACAGGAGTCACTCAGTTCTGCTGCTCACCAAACAAGCATTTTTAACTTGGTATCTAAGACAGACATAAAAGCTCTTAGATGTGAAGTACCTGCAAGGATTTTCTTAGAAAGTTGCATACATGCTTATGGAGAAACTAAAGCTACCTAAAATTCAGAGGTATGCCAAAGGTAGCAAATGCCCACAAAGAGAATTCCCTAGGAAAARTCCAGTACTGATTTAACTGGAAATGGATAAATTTCAAAAGGCTGTTGACAAATCACTAGTAACATCTATATTACAAGGCATCTTATAAACAGCTCTTTATTACTTTAAAAACTTATGCTTAAGGTGCTTGGATGTGGTGGATACCACACCTCTGTGACTCCCACTACATCCAACTTAAGGACTGCTTACAATTTATTAAAGTAACTTGGGCAAGAGGTTTGAATCTCACACTTCAAGGAACAGATCTCTCTTTCTTTCTAATTCATTAGAGACCAACAGGGATGGATTACTTCTAAAAACAAATATGAGATGACAAATGCAACTCTGAAGGAGTTAGAAAGGGACCATGTAAGAAGGAACTGCATGAAGAGAGGACAACATTTAGGCTATTAACTGTTAACAAAAACCCATTAGTCTGATTCAGGAGTAGACTCTACTAGATCACAAAGTCAACCATTACCACTTTCAAGCAACTCTCCATTCCTTTGTGTCTTCTCCAGCCTTGGAGGATATGTATGATGTTGTCATTAAAAAAGGCACAAGATTTCTAAAAGAATAAAATGGCACTTTGCTGTATGCAGAGGTATATGAATTATATGGACGCATTCAGCATTATCTTCAGGTATATTCAAAGCACAAATCACACCGTTCATTTAAAGTGACAGTGTAATACCTTATCACATCTGGTTCTGTGCCTTCATTCTTGTAAGATGCCTGAAGTTGCCTCTGTCGTGTGAGAAGGTCGTCCACCAAGTTCTGTCTCCTGTCCCCCTCCAGCTGTGTGCTGGTGGCACTTGGTTAAGGTCCAAACTTAAAAATAGACTTTAATTATTTTGTATTCTTAAAAAAAGTCAGATCTGGTCATCAAGATAACCAGAATCATTATTTTAATTCAAGAAAAGGATACAATACCTAATATAATAATAATATTCTTAATATTAATATATACATCCTTAATATTAATATTATTCTTAATAATATCCTTAATATTCTAAACATGTTTCTACAGTTTGGAAAAAGGTTTCATAAACAGTGATCTTCATGATCTCAAACTAATGAGAAAACTGGGACAGTATATACTACTAAATGAGTGCAAGAATTCAAAATAGTAACCACCTAATCCAACACGATAATTCTTTCATGTAGTACTAAAAACTACTACGCAGATGATCTATTCTATAACACCGACAACGTACAATACTAGTGCATGGGTTAAGCTTACGGAAGGAATGAGTTTTCTTAAAAGAGCTCTATCCTGCACAGGCTTATAACTATTACTATGATATAAACCACGCTGCCCCAAAGCAGGATGGAGCTGTTGATATCAGCAGGGTACTTCACATCTTATTTCACTGGAACTGAGGCTCATTACACAGACCATGCAGTAGTTCTCAGCAAAGGTGATGAGAAAGCAACSAAAAATTTACTTCAAGCATGTTCCCATCTATAGTTTATCATCAGGATTCCTTTGTAGCAGCTGAAGCAGAAGGGAAAAAAAAACCCATTCAGTGTCTCAGGAAGACAAGTAGTTCTGGAGTACTGTCACTTTGACAGTGGCAGATGTGTTCGCTTTTTCAATTAATCTCAGTGACAGACATTTTGAAAGACTATCCTCTTCCTAGTACTTTTAAGAAGATTATGTAACAGCCATACTGATTTGTGTATGTTTTCTAATATAGCAGTAGCATTCATTTGCTCTAAGGCATTTACTTGAAAGGGAAGTTTTACCCGATGTCCTCAGCAGAGCATTCAGAAGGTTTAAGCTTAGAAAAGATTTCTGCTACAATAAGCTTGAAAGTAATCATCCATTCATTAAATCAGTTTGCTGCTGGATACCTCTCTATAGGGAGATGGACATGCTTCTCGCAGAGTCCTTAGGCCTGACTAACCTAGCATGTACAGAGAGCAGCAAATCCATGTAAGGCCCTCGGGTAATATTTCTAGAAGAAAAACCTGTAATTTCTTTTAAAAGTATACCAAGATGCCTTTGAGGATGCAGTTCCTCTGCTCCTTAAGCCAGTATACATCAGAAGCGCCACATGCCTGCCCATTTAATGTGGCTTCAGCCTTCCTTCTTGCAAGTACTAGCAAGCACTAGCACTCTGGCAGTCAGYGAACAAGCCAAGAGAAAATAAGAAAGTCAGCTCATTTTCTTCTAGAAGAGTGAACTGAGACAGCTCCCAAGCCAGCTACTCAATCACCAGTGCCAGCACAGTCCATGGGCAGGACAACAGCAGCTCTGTCTGAGATTAGCCAGACCATTTTATTAAGCTTCTGTGACAAGCATGTAACCAAAATAAGTCTCAAACCCACAATACCAGAGCTGTTTAGGTTACCAACCCTTCCTATAATATAGCTGCAATAAAAATATCAAACACAATCACAAAGTTCTATTGACAGAGTCTTCCAAAACGGGAAGGAGRGGAAATGGAGGAGGAAAGGAAAGAAAAAAAAGCCACAACTACACAGAATGCACAGTAAAACTTCTTTCCAATTATAGCATATTTTTCCACCCTCTCCTACAATATGGAAAGGTCAATGAGATAATGTTTACACAGATACATTTGGTGTGTTGATACAGCCCGAAGCAGCAAGTCCTTCAGATGATCAATCTTCTCTTTGAGATTCTGCAGCGATGATCTGATTAACACATTGAGCTGAAGGGGAAGAGAAAAGATTTTTTGTCAGTTACATTTGCATAAAAATTTCATGTTGCTTATATTGTCACCTACATGTAGTAACTTCAGCTACATTGGTGTGGAGGATTCCATTCTAAACCAAGAGAAGTCAGCTTCAGGGCCACCAAGGGAACAACACAGTTAACTGTTCTGGACTGCTTACAAAATARTTAAATAGTACTGGTTTCACAAACACAATTCTAACGCGTTAATGCTGTTTAATATGGAGAGCTTTCTTTCAAGTCTTTATAAACAGATTCCTTTATTTGGGCAAAATATTTCAGCACAGTTTTATATTTTCCAGGTAGTTTTCCAGTTCTTTCCTCTGATCTTTAATACAAATACAGGCGTCAGTTTTTTCTGCTACTAGCTTTCTTTCCCAGGTCCCATGATTACAGGGGTGGTTGTTACAGGTTCAAACCTCCACTGAACGTTTCTACACTTTAAAGATTCACAAGAAATTCAGGTTTATTTATTTTTTCTTTCAATACCATCTACAACACTCCACCTCTTCTTGCAGCTGAGCAGCACAAAGTTTACATGGGTCTGGTCTTACTAAAAGCATAGTTAAGCTATGCACATTCTTTTCTGCTCCAAGCATGCCTGAGGTCTGTGGGAATTCTCTTCCTCTTTCTCCCACT
This sequence comes from Rhea americana, assembly GCF_003343005.1. Taxonomy (NCBI): domain Eukaryota; kingdom Metazoa; phylum Chordata; class Aves; order Rheiformes; family Rheidae; genus Rhea; species Rhea americana. The sequence continues at coordinate 608,113 of NW_028185461.1, forward strand.
CTTTCCCAAATCAAGATGACATTATCCTCTATGTCGCTTTTTCCTTAAATTCCTTTCCATTCCTGTTATCTAGCACACACTACAAAAAACACCTTATAAAAGCAATTGACTATGCAAGTCATCCTAACTGGGATTTTATGTGCTTCTTGTAAACAAGATATTAGCCATGCTGTGGGTTATAATGATTAAAAACCTCAGGTGTCCCAAGTAATTAAACAGTAAGAAAGAAGGAATATTTGCTTTGACTCTCACTCCTCTGCTCCTGAAAACACAGAAGCAGCAGCCAGACAGCAAAGTCTTACTGAACAGTCACCCTGCTGCAAGCATCTTGCCCTTCAGTTAAATTGTATTTGATATTTGCATGGAGTTGGATGGAATGCTAAAAAAAATAAAATTAAATAAAAAATAAACTAAAAAAACAGAAAAAACATCTGGTAGCATCAAAAGTTTAAATCAATGAGACATGTTCTCCTACAATTGAGCGCTACTAGATACAGTGACAGAAAGAGATGCAACCCTGCTTAAGCACACAGCCAGAGCAGAGACCAGCCAAACACTAAAGTAACATTTTCAAAGCCATGATGGGGTTAAAATGCTATTAGGGAAGTTCAACCCATTGCATGCCCTCTAGCTAAGCATAATAAAAGGTCTTTTCATTTCGTATATACGTGTCCTGCACTCATGTTCAGTTAGAGAACATTGCATTTAATAAACCCAGTATAGCAAAGTAACACAAAAGATACATGCATCCGAGACAGTCATTTAGCAAACAGGTTCCCTCCGCTGCTCTGGCCAGAAATCGTGTTGCTGTAACAAAAGATTTCACTTCCGTTAAAATGCAGGGAAAAAAAAAATCAAACCAATGGAAGTTTTAAGATAGCTCAATAGAGTAGAGTTCACGGATGGTGAGCGCTAGCTGGAAATCTTTCCCTACAGGTTTCCTTTTTTTTTTTTTTTTTTTTTTTCCTTTTTTTTTTTTTTTTTTTTTTTTTTTTTAGCAATAACCAAGGAGAGTTTTTTTTAGCCATGCTAATGGCTAAATACTATAAAAAATAAAAACCTGTTTACATTCTTCCTACCAGGCAAATATTGTACAAAGACCTTTTCCTCTGTTAAAATGTTTGCTAATCATAGAATACACGATTGCTCAGCCACAGATTTCTCAACATGAGTTTCTGTTATGAAAACAGCTCTTTCATTGTTGGAAACTTGTTTATAGTAGAATCAAGCACTGCCAAATATTCATCTTTAACTGTTAATGGATTAACGGAAATTGCACTTGGAAAACACAGAGCATGGAACAAATGATTTTATGAAGAAATAAGTCAACTGTGTAATGTTTCCATAAAACATAACCTAGAAGACCTATGGTACAAGAAAGATTTCAAACAACAGTAATACAACCTTCTTTTTTCTGAATACATCACAAGCAACAATGATGCACAGCAGAGAACTTTGTCCTCTATAATTATAAAGGAATTAAGTAGTAACTTTTTTTTGTGGTTAGTCTTCTATTGCTTGAATATATCTGTACAATTGCAAATACCTGGTCATTTTGAAAGCAGAAGCTTTAATGATTGCTTCAAAATGCTCCCTCCATTTTTAATTTTAAAGCTAAGAAAGGGTTTCTCCACGGTCACTTTAAAAATGCATACTTGGGCCTCCTGAAACCTCTTCTGAATTTATGCCAATTTTGAGTCATGCACTAAAAGCACTTATTTTTAAAAGCCTACATGGTTTTCTCCAATATTTCAAAAATGGCATTTTATTTTAAAAGCTATCAGAAATGAGACCAGCAAAGAAGATCCGTGAATCTCACATCATATGACAGCCCTCCTGTAACAGGCAGTCTACCAAATACATCACTCATTTTTAGTTATGCAAGTTATTGCAAAAGAACAACCTCTATATAAAGGAGTAATTCTTATAAAAGAATAACTTGCATGCATGTTCCACTTAATGCAGTCAAGAGAAAAGTTAATGTCATGACTCATGTGCAATCAAGTAGGCTTCTATGGTTTCCAAAGGAAAGGACTAGGCTTTTAGTTCTAACGACAGCAGCCTCTTGAGAATCCTTCTTTTTTCTTTTTACTTTACTTAATTTTTTAAACAGAAAGTGTGAAAAGGTGACAAACCTAGAAATACATGTGGAAGCACTAAAGTTCGCTTCTCATTCACACTAAACTCTGGTTTTTACTTTGTTAGAAATTTGGCAAAAACAAAAAAGTTGCAAAATTCATATTTGGCCTGTTTTACAGCCATTACAGAAAGGAAACAAGTTGACCTGCGGAGGTRGGAGGTGAGGATCTCTTCACTATGTACACAAAAACGAGTACACAGAAGCTGACATACGCATCACAACATGTCTTTGCTTTTCAGATGTCCAATTTGTTGCTGGCAGYGACAGCCTTGAGCAGTGAGCGGTGCATGCGCAACACTACCAAGGTTTTCCTCACTTCCCTTTCTGTAAAACCAGCAATATTCCATATGTAAAAGCTTTATTACTGTTAAATCCAAAAATACGTTCATGCATTAAAAAGCTGCCAAAAATTTAGAAATGATATTCTTGTCTTCTTTACAAGAATTTTAAAGAACATACTATTAGTACTAGGTTCCTACCAMTGAAGTAACTTTGAACCAGCTGTGCCCAAGCTCACAGCAATAATCACAGAGCGGCTGAGGTTGGAAGGGGCCTCTAGAGAGCATCTGGATAAACTCAGGCAGCCTCTTCCCCACACCAATATAGTTTGTGGAACATCATCTCCTTTYCCAAACTGCTCCCAACCATTTGATCTGACTAAAGCATTATCCTTCCAGGACAGTACTTGCTTCTTTTTTGGGGGGCCCAGAAAGGCAGGAAATGCAGGACTTAGGCATGGTTGTTTTTTTTTTTGCAAATCTAACATGCTGCTAGCACTCATAATACCTAAAGGTAAAACCTAACCAAAAATCCACAGTCTCAAAACTAGGCACTTTGGGAAGATCAATACCTTTGCTGTACTTTCCCCGTTCCTTTGGTACCGGTTACGCTCCTGGATTTTCTCAGCAACCTCTTGTGCAATCTGGCAAGTGCAATCATACAGCGAGAGCCTATGAACAAGAGTCAGGCGGCTAAGTACACCTCCCCGTCACTCCGCGCCACGGGCTCTTTTCGCCCACCTGCAATCTTTATTACTGCAGCTTCGCTTCTCCCCGCGCCGAAAGCGCGGCCGGAACCCCGCGAGGCCGCAGCGAGCCAGCTGCAAGGCAAGCTCCCCT
>NW_028185461.1:611827-613376 GCF_003343005.1 Rhea americana
GGTGCACGACGCAGAGGTGCCTGCCGCAAGGTGCAGAAGTGTCGGGTGCCCTGCACAGGGCGCTCGGGGCGTGGCGCAGAGGTGCAGCGTGGACGCGGCAAAGGTGCAGGGTGCACGCTGCAGAGGTGCTGGGTGCGCAGCACACGCTGCATGTTTCCCCAGTGCGGAGCGTGGAGGTGCAGGCGCCCGAGGCAGGGTGCTCCGTGCGCGCTGCASGCTCCCCCAGTGCAGAGGTGCCAGGTGCTTGGCACAGGGGCTCAGGGTGCACTGCCCGGGGTGCACAGTACACACGCATGGAGCAATCCCCGGCCCTGCCCTGGCCTTCCTGCTGTGGGTGCTGGGTTGGGCCCCCCCCCCCACCTCGCAGGGGCTGTGGACTTGGCGTCCCAGCTGGGTTTGCAAGCTGAAAGCTGGTAGAGGTGAGGCTGCTGCAGGCCCCAAGCTGCCTGCGGGCTGAGGCCCACGAGGCCAGTCCCGGGCGAAGGGGTGTGTTTGGGTGCTCTGCGTGCTCAGTGCTGCAGCGTTTGTGTTGAAAACATGAACAGGGAAAGTTTATTTGTTTAATACAATTGCTTCCCTGCAATTATTTTCCAGTTTCATGGAACCAGCCCTTATTCTGTGTGGAAAGTGATGCCTCTGGCCTTCGCTTTTAAAGAAGAAAGAAATGCTTCCTGTTTTTAATTTTGCATCTGTGCAGCCACTATGCAATGCCCTGACTTTGCATTCATCTGCAGCTCTTTGCGCAGCGACTGTGCCTCCATGCAGTTTGCACCATGCTCAGCACAGAGGAGCCACAATCTCGCTGGGGCATCTGTAGTGCTACTGCAATAATAACAGTGTTATGGCCTGGATTAAAATGCACCGAAACCTCAGAGTTTACTGCTCTCTGTTAAGGCAACAGGGAAAGAGAAGAAACCTTCCACCCAGACTGTGGAAGTGCTTTTGTGCAGAGCGTTGCAAAACAAACTGCGAAAGAGGAGCTGGGAAAACTAGAAAACAGAGCAAGGGCAAGCACAGGGCAGGCGTCCCCCCGGACTAGGAAAGCAGGAGGCGACAAGCCTGTGTGCCTGACGCCCCCGCTCACGGGACCAGGTTTTGCGATGCTCCATCCGGCATCACGCATCCTGCATCCCTGCTGCTTTCCAGAGGCTTGTGTGCCGCGGCCAGCGTCTCTCTGCCTATATAAATATATGTATATATGTATGGGGGGGTATGGATGTACGTGCACGCTGCCTCCGGGCGTTGCCTGCTGCCCTGGAGTCTCCCGAACCATTTGCACTCGAGGATGCTGCTCCTCTGAGGGCCCCTTGCCGCTCCCCCGCCTTCGCGCCTGGCCCCCCCCCTCCTCCTCCTCCTCCTCCTCGGAAACGAGCTCGGAGGAAGGAGCGCGTGAGGTCAGGGCCGGCGGTGCCGCTCTGATGCCTATCGCCCCGCGCGGTGTTTACATCCCGCGAGGGACGTGGGAGCTGCTCCGGCCCACGTGCTGTTTACACCAAATAAACGTGTCCCGTCCGCCCCGGCCCCACGCCGCCGCGCGGCCTTAAAAGCG
>NW_028185461.1:613535-613869 GCF_003343005.1 Rhea americana
CCCTCCGGCGGCGCGGGCACGGCCTGGCCGAGGCGCGGGGCGGAGGGGCGGTGCGGGGTGAYGCCGCCGGCTGCGGTAACTCCGCCGCTCGTGGCAGCGTCTGCCTGAAGCGGGCACTCGGGCCGAGCCGGGAGCTGGGTGAAACCGCCGCTTTCGTCCCGAACTGGAATTGAACCTGATCTGCTGCTTTCGCTGAGCTCGAGCACGGGCCAAACTGAACCAGAACAGCTTGAGCCGCAGCCGGACTCAACCTGGAAGAAACCCAAAATCGTGGCCTGCCCGCCTGCCCCCCTGCCTTGGGACCTGGCGAGTGGCCGGGACCATGCTGGTCCCC